>NW_026516406.1:0-55519 GCF_025602895.1 Polychytrium aggregatum
TGGTCGGCGTCGTCCCAGCTGGCGAGGGCCCTGAGCCCCTGGGCGATCGAGTATGCTCTCCTCCACACCTGGCGATAGGAGTGTCGCTCGGAGGCGCCGCTTTCGTATGTGTTGATCAGGAGGGCATCGGGCTCGTCGCGGGCGCCGTTGATGAGACACTCGATGGGATGGAGCCAGGGACCAAGGGAGTCGGCTGGTTTGGAGGATGCCGTGCCTGACGGCTCGGGCTGGGTTTGCTGGACAGGGGCTTTCGAGGTTGTGTCATCCACATCCATATCGACATCCACATCCATCGACGACTTGGCCGGGAGACTGGAGCTCGAGGCCATTTGGTGGCGGATGCGACGGAGCAGGGGAGATCGGGGGAGGAAGAGGACGAGGAGAGGGAAAGGGGCAGGCAAGACGAGATGCGGCGGGATGGAGTGGGATGGGTGTGGGATGGGTGTGGGATGTGGGATGTGGGATGTGGGGTGTGGGATGGCATGCAGATTCACCCCCTCGCCGATCGGAATGGCCATGACTGGTTCGGGGTTCGCGTCTGTGGAACCTGGGGCGAGTGGTCCACCTGCCACTCTGGCATGGGCTGTCGCTGCTCGGCTGTCGCTGGTGGCATCTGTGGGTGTCTGTCTCTGCTCCGATAATGCAGGAGCACCACGGGATAATGCAGAAGCACCATGGGATAATGCAGTGGATGGGAGCAAAGTGGAAAGCGCCACCGCACCCCTCGATTGCCTCTCTGCCTTTGCTCCATCTCTCCCGCCATCGGAGTATCCCCCAAACAGGATGCGATATCTTGTTGGACCAACGAAAGATGCAATGCCTGCAACATTAGCCAGATCAAGTGGGGCGCACGATTGCTTTCGGGGTGGCTGCTCACTTCCCTGTTGGTTGCAATCGCACCCACCTTCACCGGTCTGTCCCACGGCCATCCGTCACATCCAGTGATCGATCGATCAACTCCAGAACGGCAGCGACGGTGCCGGGACCTATGGATGACAAGCTCGAAGGAATCAATGTTTATTCAGGGATTCGCACACATTTGCTGATATTGGAGCGATTTGGCCTCACAGATCGAGCTAGTTGCGGCAGGTGAAGCTGGCCGGATCGCAGGACAGTCCCGAGGCACAGGTGCCGAGCACGATCCAGGTGTCCACACAGATGAGGATGTCGTTGGCCGAGCCGCAGCTGAATTGACCACCAACAGAGCAGGGCTGGCCGGCGGTGGGGAGGCCAGTGGGGATGGCGGAGGGAGTCGTGGTCTGCTTGGTAGAAGTCTGCTTGGTGGTGGTCTGCTTGGTGGTGGTCTTCTTGGTGGTGGTAGTAACAACGGGGGTGGTCGTGGAAGCAGCAGCAGTGGTAGTGGCAGAGGTGGTAGTGGTGGAGACAGCGGCACTGGTGGAGACAACGGCACTGGTGGAAGACCCGCCCGACGAACAAGTGCCCAGGACGTTGTTCAGCCACATGGCAAGGCGATATCCGGCCTTGGCCAGCTGGAGGTCGACAATGCTCTTGACGTTCTGTGAATCGACAGCAGCATCAGTACCATCCACACTCCACGGCTTCCTTTGATCAGGTCAGGGCGTGCTTACATTGAAATAGTCGCCGCCAAGATCATCGCCCGAGGTGGCCTCGGCGTTGAAGACAGTCGAGCAGTCAAACGAGTTCGAGTCAGCGGCCCAGGCCGAGGGGCAGGCGTTGCTCGAGAGATCGGTGCAGGCCACCCACGAGGCCGTCTGGGAGGCATAGTCGTTCTGGATCTTGGAGATCAGAGCGTTGGCAAAGGTGGTGTAGCTGTTGCCATAGTCCTCGGCCATGATTTTCTCCTGCCAGCAGATGCACATGTGTCAGTGGGGCTCGAAGCGGCATTGATGGTGCTCCAGGATTGTGGCTGCTGCAAACCGCCCACAAGTGTCAAGCCTCAGCGGATGGACTCACAGGGATTTCGGTGTCCCAGATGTGATGCAGGTTTGTCTTGACGCCGTCAAACACAACGGGGATGTTGTTTCCGCCCAGATCGCGGCCACACTGGGTGAGAGAGTGGTTGCGTCAGCGGTTGCGTCGGTGTCTGGCAGCAACAAGAGCATCAGTCGATGTGCGATGCCAGTACTCACGGCGTGCAGGGGCTGGGTGATGTCACCGAAGAAGTCTGCATGCATCCAACGATGTGAGGAGTGTTAGTTCCCAATGCCAGCGGTCCCGTCTCGGCGCAGTGCTGATGGAGGCAAGCATCTCACGATCGCTGTCATGAGCATCAGTCCAGTGAGATCCTCGACTCCAGCGCGACAGTATGGTGCTTGCATCTCCCCTGTCCGACCGGTGTCTTGGCGGAACTGGAGTTACTCACGGGTCAAGAACTCTGGAAGAGCAGGAACAACAGAAACAAGAGCAAGAACCCGCGGTGGGCCGGCGAAGCAGTCAGCTGGATACAAGCACCTGGTCGGGCAATCGGATCATGCGTTCATGGAATCGCACGCGGGTCTGCGGTACTTACGGAGGGCTTCGACCTGGGCAGACTGGCCGTAGTTGTTGTTGCAGTTCAGTCTGCTGGTGTAGTTGGCGATGGCGCCAACAACGCAGTTGCCTCCGGGGCAATCCCGCGCGTAGTTGAAGCTGTAGATTCCAACAGGCGGCCAGTCGGTTGTGGCCAGATGGTCAGCGGGACGAGCGAGGCAGTATCCGACAGGGCTCGAGGGCGGGGTGGGAGACAGCGGGACACTTACGAGCACGAAACCGGTGGGTTGTCGACAGTGTCGACAAAGTCTGTGGAGAGTGTCGGAGGTCAGCGGCTGGCTTGGAAAATCGAGGTCAGCAACGACCCAGGTGACAGTCGACTGGAACTCACGCAGCGGGGCGGACCAGGTGTAGCCAGCAGTGTACTTGACTTGATCGGCCCAATTGCACACGGACGAAGCGGGGACGCTGGCTTCGAGAGTGTTGCCATAGCTGGCAAGCAACTGGAGCTGGTTGATGACATTGATGGAGTTCTGGAAACAAGCAGCCAGGATAGGTTGGCGAGCCGAGCCGGAGTAAGTCGACGAGCCGGAGTAAGTCGACGAGCCAAAGTCGGTCTCGTCCAGGCGCCGAGTGGTCTGGACATTGCCGACACAGGCAACGGCACCGCACCTGCGACAGGAAGCTCTGGGCCACATTGCCGACGAGCATATGGCCAGTGGCGCCCCAGGCGGCGACACCGTCAGCGGCCAAGACCAGAGCGACAGCGGCGGTGCAGACAGAGGTGAGCTTGAACATGGCGGCGACTGGTGAGATTATAGAAGAGGGACTACTCCGATGAGGTGCCTTGCGCCTTGTGCAGCGGCTCTTGCGGCTTGTTCATTCCCAGAGCCGTTTCGAAACGAGACACCTTCCCACGCGGATGATCGATCTGGCTGACTCATGTCGATCGGCCACCGAACCCGCTCGCCGAGGTCGCCCACTCCATGCATCTCCATGTTCGCTCAGGACACCTAGGGATATGATTTGACCCACTCGGTTCAGAGTATGATCCGATCCGACGATGTCATGTTTGTCTGCAAGGATCACTTCTCATCGTCCATTCATTTGACTGTCCGTCTCGCCTGGGCTTGTGCGATGCCATAGATGTGCGCAGCCACACAAACAGTGAAGCCCAAACTGGCTCGCTTGGACACAGCCGCCCTAAAATAGCCGCCGCGCCACAGCTCTCCACCGACACAGAAACTGTGCCGAGCCACACACACACACACGTTTGCTCGATCTGCCTGCGTCTCGGCTTGGACTTGATCGCTTGCATCGAAGCCTGTGCCTTGGCCTGGGTTTGATCGACCTCTGGCAACTTGACGGACGAACGCACCGAGAAGCAGCCCACGTCGCCATCGTCCGGTCCCGAACGCTGCTCGTCCCAGCCGTGCGGTCATCTCCAGCCAGCGATTCGTCTGTCCTGAGCCAGCCAACCAGCCTTTCGCTGTCCGTGTCTCCAAACTTCCTGCAACTCACTTTGTAGAACGATACCGGTGTTTTCGTCAAAATGTCCGTTGCGAACTCGTCGTCTGCAGGGCTGCCGCCGCATCACCACGAACACAGCCGCGACCACGACCACAGCCATCCGCTCGGCCATCCCAATCCCGCGGCCCATTCCGATGCTCATATCTTCAACATGAATAAGCTCATGCAGGCTGCCCAGCAGCACCCTGCCGAGGCTACCGTCACGGCCTCCAAAGCCCTGGCCCAGCTCGAGAGCGCCGGCGGAACTGACAAGCCAGGTGATTCCGCATCGGTCGTGCCGGGCTTCTATGCCGGTCTTGCCAAGGCGCTGGCCACCAAGTCGGCGTTCACGGCGACGGCCGTCAGCAAGGGCCTGCTCAAGTGGTGGTTCCGGTTCCCGGTCAAACTCTTTCGCCCCGTCGCAGTCAACCCGTGGCTGGTGTTCAACAGCATGGCCCAGAAGGAGGGCAAAAAGGTGTCGGTCAAGTACGTCCGAGATGTGGTTGCCGATGAAGGGGTAAGCGCCAGGTCGCAGTGTCGCTCGCGGCCGCTGATCGGCACGGGCGATGTCGTTGGTTGTCGCAGTGCTGCTGTCTTGGCGATTCGGAGTAATCGACGACTGGTGCGATCACTGCCCGTGATCAGCAAGTTGTCGCTGGCGATAACGACCCGCAGGCTGATGCACCTCTGTCTTTCCATCGCAGTGGGGTGTCCTTGGCAAGAACATGATGCCCCTCCTTGTCGCAAATGCCTGCGTTGGCGCATTGCTCTTCAACGTCTATGGCGGCGTGACCGACTACATGGAGGCCCAGGGCTCGTTCCACTACCACACTCCGTTCGTGGCGGGCTTCCTTGCTGGTGGGGCACAGGCTGCTCTTGCAACCCCGCTCGACAATATGCAGCGGCACGTCAACCCCGCCGATATTGTCGAGCGTCGGCACGAAGGCATCATCCGGTTCACGTACAACACCATTCGCCAGACGCTGCCGTCCGGATTCTGGGCAAGCACCAAGTTCCTGTACACGGGCCTGGGATTCACCGCCTTCAAGGATGCCCTTGGCTTCTCCATGTTCTTTGGCGTCTTTGAGGGCGTGCGACATGTCGGCAAGTCTCTTGTGGCAGAGTTCTTCAACTCACATGTCTCCCTGCCTACTCCAGCCGGGATTCTGCAGAATATCATCCCGATCCGGCCGCCCACCGAAGCCGTGCAGATCGGCGCACCGGCACAAGGCGAGCAAGTCGTTGTCCTGCCGACCTTCAATGCCCTCGAAGCCCGAGCCAACCAGGGTTTTGTCGAGATGGAGACGGAGGAGGAGCTTCAGCGGCGGCGGTCGCTGACATTTACGCTGCTGAACGCCCTCGCTGTGATCACGGCCGGGGCTGCAGCAGGCATGGCGTACCAGGTCGTCATCTTCCCGGTGGAAAACATCCGTGCCATGATCGGCAACGCCGCCGCCGAGGCGGCCGTCTCGAATGGCGACTGCGGCAACACGGCCAAGATGCGAGCCGAGCGGCACATGAGCCTCAGGGATGTTGTGCGGCTCCTGCGGAACGAAGGCTTCAAGCCCTTTTACAGTGGCATCCTGCCGCATCTGATCCGGGTGATGCCTCCAAGCGCCCTCGGGTTGCTTGCCTACGAAATCGCGAGCTCCCAGTTCTTTGACAACGAGGACAGCCTGGAAAACTGAGCGGGGCGACCGACTGGGACAGCAGAAGGGAGCATCCTCGTGCGGCTCGACGCGAAGACGATGCTGGGATGGACAAGCACTGCCACTTGGAGTGCCGTTGCATAGAAACAGAAGCAGAAGCAGAAGCAGGATGGTACTATGTACAACTTGTTGTTAGATGCAGACGAATCCTGTCGGCGATATCCCTCGCTGCTTGTCGAATCGCAGCATTGGTTCTCTGCGAAGCATTCTCGAGCCTCATGTTCCCACCATGTGCACAGCATGTCCGTCATGTCGCCGTCGGTTCCAGCAATCCCAACTTCGGCCTCAATCTGAAATTCATCCGACCCGAGCCTGCGTCGCTGCCCTCGCCTTTTCGACCTCGACCCATGTATCCCTTTGCATTTCATAACTGTCCCAATATCGCATCATACCACACCTATCCACACTATTTGTCGAGGCACTCATGACGGCCGCCTGTCGTGATCCTAGCAACTCCGGATGCGACGCTGAGGGACGTTCCGGGTCTGGTCTGTGACGGCCATTTTCCTTGCTACTAAATACATGCAACAGTGACCTGACCCGCTGGATGTGTCTCGTGTCTCGTGGTGTGAATGGTTGCGAGCCGATCCGTGCGAGCCTATCCGCGAGGCCTGGGAGTCCGTATTCAAGACGAGTCCGCATGCATGGAGTGTCCAAGGCAAGAGTATAGCCTCCTGTCTGCAACAGGGCCACAGTCTGGTCTCTGGAAACGAGATCAATTCGCAAGCACGCCTTGGCGGACCGTCTCGAGATACCAGAGCTGAAGCATTGATGTGACCGTGGCCGTCGCCACACAAATACTGGGAATAATATATTCAAGACTACAAGCGATGAATAGCCGCACTTTCTAACCCGCCATGCAGGCCTGTGGTGTGTTTCAGAGGCCAGTCACAGCCTGGTATCGAGCGAATCAAGGTGAGGTGAAAGCGGATTCAATGTATCGAGGTCCGAGTGCGGTCTGATTTTCGCTGGACCCGATGCGTGGAGGTTGATGGTACAGTCGATGACAGCCGGAGGCGGTAGTCCGGCTTCGATGCATGTGTGCTTCACAATGGCGCTCCACGGATACAGCACAGCGAGGTGTCTCGGATCGGTCGGGGTGCCCGTTACTGATGACCTGGATGCGCCCGAGTCCGGTCCGGATCGATCTAGTTGATTGCTGCAGGCATATTCATTCCCTTGAACCGTCGGCCACGTCGCTGGTAGGCCAGGTCGACATAGTCCTTGTGCCCATCCAGCAGCCGCTTCTTCTCCGGGACGGCGCCCTGTTTGGGGCCGGTGTCATCGGCAGGCACACCAGCCTCCATTTCATAGTCTTCATCTTCGTCATCGTCATCGCCCTGGTCTCGAGTCGAGGCCAATTTGGCATTCCGTTTCGATTTTGACCGTAGCTGGGCGGTGGTGTTGACGGCATTGGCGATGAGGGCTGGCAGGGGACTGGCCGAGGCGGCGGGCGAGCTGTCGGCGGCGCCGGCGACAGCAGCCTGGATGACTTTGGTGAGG
Organism: Polychytrium aggregatum; assembly: GCF_025602895.1. Taxonomy (NCBI): domain Eukaryota; kingdom Fungi; phylum Chytridiomycota; class Chytridiomycetes; order Polychytriales; genus Polychytrium; species Polychytrium aggregatum. Next base: position 7,173 of record NW_026516406.1, read on the forward strand.
ACCTTCTTTGCATCGGAGGTGCTGAGGGGCTTCTGGATGGCACCTGGGTCCGAGTCCTTGACGATCTTGATCATGTCCTTTTCCTTCTGTGAAGCGTTGCAGCAGATGCACACGGGCAATGGAGACAGCGGCACAAGAGAAGAAGGACGACGGAGGGTTAGCGAGGGACGGGTTGGACATGGAAATGCAGCTCGGACGGCACGGAGAGGAACGTCGACATGCCTTGGTGGGTCGCTTGAAGAACTTTGCGGACTTGCCCATGACTGCGGTGATGGATGTAGGTGGAGTGATGCACTATGAAAAAAGTTCTTGTTAATAAAATGAGCGAGAACGAAAAAACGCGCTCTCGGAGCCACCTCGGTTGGCGAGAAGAGCAATCTCTGGCGAGAGACCCCCGAGGGAAGGCGAGAAGCCTCTCGCCGTCACACACACACACTTTGCACAAGGGAGTCAAACACCTCCCATCGACCATCCCAAGAGGGATGGCAACCCCGAAGTGGACTGCCCAGAATATGGGCGACCCGGCATCCACTGTCGAAATGAACAAGATACTTACAGTCTATCCAGAAAGAAACGGGACAGTCACTTTCTGGTTTCTGAAGCCCGCTGGCTGACTGTAGGCCCAGCGGGCAGGCCATGGCATTGCACTCCTGTCTTCGTTGGCAATCGAGTGGTTTTGGTTGGTTTGGGAAGCATAGTCTTGAATACACCCGGCCGATCTCCTGTGGCGATGATCGACTGGCATACCGAGATCATGTTCCGTGAGGCATTGATGTCTCGATGTGTGAGTGTGGTGCATTCACTCGACTCTCAGGACAACTCCATGGTGAATCGATATCAAGATGCTCGACCTTCTCGAGTTGTTTGGCTTCCCGGCAATGTGAGTACACCTGTGATGTGTTGAACTCGTTCACCGAGCACACATGGATCTTGGAGACGGATCGGTCTGGTTGGCGTCTCTGGTGGTGGATGAACTGCTCAAAGTATTTGGCAAACCTGAGTCTCCTGGGACTGGATGCATATCCCTTCCCTTGCTTCCAGGATGCATTCCCAAAGGCAATCACCACCTCGGTCTCCTTTGGTGCCTGGTCGATGACTTGCTTGCACATCTCTTGGACAGTGCGCTGTCGCTTGCTGTGGAGATCGAGTCGCTTGAATCGCCGTCGCCGGGTCAGGCTGAAGTACAGCTGCTTGGCCAGCATGTCTCCATCGAACACATGGCGAATGTATTGCAGGAAGGGATCCAACCCAGGGATCTTGGGACTTGGTGTGGTGCTCATCCATTCCTGCAGACCAAGGATCTTATGGGTGCTCTGGATCCACTTGGTCGCCTGGCTGGTGCCACATCGATGCTGGTACTCCTTGTTGGAGAACGACACGATCTTCTCGTTGGCGCGCTGTGCCTTGGTCACCTTGACACCGTCTTGCTCCTGGATGGATGGTTGTCCGGGTGCTCGAATGACAGCGGTGAAGATCGATCCCACACCAGGGTCGATCCCGATCCATGTGGTTCGAGAGTCGTCAATGGGACCGACCCTGGTCTGGATCTTCTTCTCGGGAGTGAGCTTGGGTGTCTTGTCGTCCTTGTCCGTGGATTCTGGTTTTACATCAGGGTCCTTCTTCTCCAGGATCTTGTATCTGAGCGTGGTGATTGAGCACCCGACTCCATCGGTGGTGATCTCGCAACCAAAGAGCTGCTTCCCTTCCTCCCTGGCACCAAAGAGTCTCGGATCCAGCTTGAAGTTGGTCTGCCAGAAGGTCTCTTGCTTTGTGGCGTCGTCGACCTTGGTCTTCAGGTCGTCCCACTTGAGTCCAGTGCCAGTCTGGTATCCAAGGATCTCCCACAATGCTTTGGTGTCGAGCTTGACATACTTTGCTCTGGCATCACAGAGGGGAACCAAGGTGCACTGTGCTCGAGGGGCATTGTGTCGCTTCTTGGTCTGGGCAAGTCGGTCGGTCAATCGCTTTATCCGTTTCATGTTGATGGTGATCTGCTTGTCCACCTCCTCGTGCTGGGTCTGGAGATCTTTGAGTCTGTCAGCCCCGATGTGGTGGATGGGTTGGCTCATCTCCTCGTTCAGTCGCCCACGCTCTCCTTTCAGAACATCGGTCACCCTCGCGAGCCTGGGAATGATCATCTTCTGAAAGACCACCATGAAGAGGGCCTCCTTCAGGTGGGTCAGGCGAGAGACCTCACTGGCCAGTTTCGATACAACTCGATACAGGTCCTGGTGGCTTTCGTACCGAAACTTATACAGCTGGTCGGCATGGTGGGCGAAGGATTTTCTCAGATCAACGAGGAGTGTCTTGGAGAGGGGATTCTCCATCAACTTGACACAGTTGTCGACGTGTGTGTGACGTTTGACATCCTTCGGAGCAACCAGGACCAGATTGCAGTATCGGCGTAGAAGGGACCAATACCGATCGAGAATATGGGTCTCACAGTTGACGGCATAGGCCTTGTCAGCCAAACCAAGGACCTGTGAACCAGTACCCTTTGGGAGGGACACTGGAGGCAGGATACACGACTCACTCCATGCACGTCGATACATGTCATATGTGTCGAGGAGGTGCCTGTCATCTTCTGGGGTGTTCGTCCTGACACCCACTGTTCCTGTCTGCACCATGTTGAAACACTTTCGAACAAACGAGGAATCACTCGACGACACAGTGGGGAGAGTGATGCCCTCGTCCAAGCACCGCCTGAGATGCAGCTCCAGGAGACGAGATGCTTCGTACTGGACTTGGGTCATGGCCCGGACAGTCTCCTCGATCTTGTCGTGCAAGGCATCGTTCTTGATGATGGCATCGAGGGTGCACTTGACGATCGAGTACTCGGCCTTGGCATACTCGTTGGGGCCACAGTCAGGCAAGGTAGAGCTCCAGAGTGGGTTCTTCTTGGTACACAATGAACTGTTGCTTCTGGCATGACCCTCTTCCCCGCACGTGGCACATACAGGGACCTTGGGTGCTTGGCTGACCATTTCAGCGACCGAGGCAGGGCTGCTGTCGATTCTGGCTGTGCACTTCTTGGTGAAGGGCCTAACATGGTTGGTCAGGCCACAGGCACGACACGATTTGATGGTGAACTTCTTGGCCACAGGATAGTCATTGGGTGATCCCGGGTCGGGATCGGGGGGTGTCTTTCGCTTGGGAGCCATCTGGCGAGAAAATAGCAGCGATGGCTGGTTCTGCCCTTGGGGAAGAAAAATTCTCCTCAAAACCAGCGCATTTTGGGCTGGCAGAGATACTGTGCAGTGGCGTCCTTGATTCAGGTCCACAAACGCATCGCTCGCTCAATCAGTCGTGGGAAGACATCTTGTCAAGGTGAGTCTTGCCTGATAGCCAAACGATCATGTCATCTCGCTGACACACAGCCACGCTTGACTGGGTTTCCAACCAGAGAGATAGATGGTGGTGGTTCTTGTCCGCAATCGGAGTGGAGCTTCCAACAATGATCCAATTGGTCATTCCTCCACACCAATTGCCCACCCTCACCATCAATCGGCTCAAGGTGATACCAAATGCCGTCAACCGACCATGGCCGGATTCCAACTTTTGCTGCTCCACATTCGACGTGACTTTCAGGTGACCGAGATGAGCAGCCTCGAGGGGGACGGAAAAAATTGATAGTGATGGTTGTGGGCCAAGAAGAAAAGCGCAGCAGTCGGAGTTGAATTAGGGTTGTATCCAGGGCAGAGCCAGGGTTAGGGTTTGAGCATGTGTCCGGCACGTGTGCTCATCCCGTGATCTGGTCCCCTGACCGCATGAGTCACTCCAGACGGCTGGCCACATCTGGCCAGCCACCCCGTGTTCCCACCCCCACCGCGGGCCCCGGTTCGTGCGCGGGCGCCGAGCGCCGATTGGTCTCCCTTGCCAGTGAATGGCCAGAGATACGGGCTGGGCCGAAAGCCGATAGGTAATGTCTGTGCGACGCAGCTCTCGCCGAGACGCTCTCGCCGTGCTCTCGCCGCGGCTAGATGCTGGGACGGCGAGCGGTTCGGGTCTCGCCGCGTCGTTATCAGCGGAGGTTTCGGCTTGCCATTCCGTTGGTGCTGGTGCGCCGTTATCGCCCGTGTGCGAGCAAGCGGTTCGTGGGACAGCTGTGCAGTGTCGAGGTGCGCTTCAGTCGCCTGTGTATCCGCACTGTGGACTGTGTTTGCAGCTCTGCGGGAGTGGCTGAGTCCACTGCCGCAGCAGCCCCGCCACAGCTGGCTGCTCTGATACACAAACAGCAGCACACAGTACAGCACCACACAGCACAACGGCACACACAAACACCCGCCTCCGCCGACACAACAAACACAGACAACACGCCGCCCTCTGGTGTCTTTGCCGCCGCCCTTGCCTTGGGTATCTTCCTTCTGGCCCGCCGCGGTATATCTTGGCCGTCCTTCGCCGTCCTTCGCCGTTCTTCGCTGACCTTCTTCTGCTGCCTTGCGTCCTTGGCCTGCGTCTTTGGCCTGTGTCCTTGGCTGCATTCGCCGCTTGCGCCCTGCTTGTCGCAATAGCAAACATCCGTCTTCGCCGTCCCCGCCCCTCCCACCCTCCCAGTGCAATATTTGCACGGGGCCCGATCGTCGTTCCGTCTTGCGTTCTGGTCCTTTCCTGACCTGCGGCCCCTCCCCTCGGCCTACTTCTCACTCACATTCCCCCGTTGCCGATCTTCTCCCACCGGCACTCCAGCTCCGTGTAAATACCCCCGCTAGGTCCCTGAGTGTAGCACGCTTTCCGAGAGCAATAAACGAAACTGCCGTTTGCCCTCCTCCAATTGCCACTCCTTCCCAGCCCTTCCCCCACAACCCCTTCAATCCCCACCACCTCCGATTTTGCCGGTCTCTTGGATCCGGACCCTCTTCGTCCGAAACCCCGAGTGCGAGCCAAGTGTCTTTCCCTCGTTTGTGCTCTAAATCATCCCAGGCGGTCTAAGAACGCCCCAAGCATCCATTTTGTGTCTCTGGAGATCATCAGAAATCGCTGGCTGTTGCTAGATATCGCCGAGCATCTTTGACTGGACAGCATCTCCCGATCTTCAACTCCCACACACACTGCAACTGCATTCGGTCTCGCCGACTAGACCCGACCGCATCTCGACTCATCTCCGGCCGACCATCAGTCTCTCTCCCTCCGGGCGTGCTTGAATCTGCTCGCAATCTGCGCAATCGCAGACAAACAATCACAGCCGCAATCTCAGTCACCATCGCAGGCGCACTGTCTCAACCACAATCGCCACCCCCCACACCCATGTCGACTTCAATGCCCGCCTCGGCACCTCCTGCCGTCATGGAGCGCTCCCCCATGTTCACCAAGGTCAACTCCTCCAATGGCGGATGCGCCTCTCCGGCCGTCGTCTCGGCCCTGGCCTTTGGCCTTCAGCAACAGCAGTCGAACACTCCCTCGGGCGCCAGCGTCATCCGACGCACCCCCGAGCCGCCAACCCCGCTGCGGGCCCCGATAACCCTGCAGCGGGCCAAGGACCAGCAATCGTACACGGCCCGGACCTCTTGCACTGGCCCGCTCGTCAAGCCGCTCGGCAACCTGGTGCTCTCCCCCACCAGCTCGTCTCCTGAGCTCAATACCTCCTCGACTCTTGTCTCCGAGTCCGCCTCCCAGGGCCGCGGCAGCGACGAGGCCAACCCGTCGTCCCTCTCCTCTCGCAGCGCCCTTGAGCAGCGGCGGTCCTCCAACGTCGTTGTCAAGCGGCGTCAGTCCTCCACCTCGGTGAGCGCCGGGACACCCAACGACGTAATGACTCCTCAGATCAATGCATTTTCGTACAGCTCGCTGGATCCCTCGCCCGCGGTCTCGTTCTTGGCCGCCTTTGCGGACGCCTCGCCGACAGGTGCGTACAGTTACACCCGGTAGCGCTTTCTCTGTTTGCCCCGCCCACGTACAGCCGAAGCCTCCGGCTCGCCCACTCTGCCCTCCCTCCCCCTTCCCGAATCACGCCCGCGGCCATTGGTAGATCGCTTTTTTGCTTCGCTATCGCACGGCTTGGCAGGGGTGATCGGTTGAGAAGGCGTGCGCATTCCGCATTATCGTTTGTCTTGTCGTTTGTCTTGTCGTTTGTCTTGTCGTTTGTCTTGTCGTTTGTCTCGTCGTTTGTCTTGTCGTTTGGCTCCACACGCTAATTTGTGCGACCCCCCTGCCTTTGGCTCAACAGCACAACATCTCCCGTACCAAGAAGGCGATCAAGTCGGCGACTGGATGCTGGTGCGCAAGGTTGGCCAGGGATCCTTCTCGGAAGTGTTTGAGGTCGAGCTGCAGAGCCTGAGCCACCCAACTCACCCCGCCCGTGCTGCCCTGAAGGCTATCCAGAAAAAGTCACATCCAGACATTTCGCAAGAATCCCTCGAGCGCTCGGTTTTGCACGAAGTTGACCTCTGGAAGGACCTGATCCACCCCAACATCAACCGCATGATTGAGTTCATCGAGACGGCCGACGCCATCTTTGTTGTCTCCGAGTTTTGTGACAGCGGCAACCTCTTCCAAATGATCCAGACACACGGCGCCCTGGCCGAGTTCAAAGCCATCAGCATCGTCCGCCAGGTGGCCGAAGCCGTGCGCTATCTTCATCTGGACCACCGCATCGCCCACCGCGACATCAAGCTCGAGAACATCCTTGTGGACGATGTCAGCAACACCGTCAAGCTCTGCGACTTTGGCCTTTCCGAGCGCTTTGCCATCAGCCCGGCGTGCTCCTTCTCGGCCATGTCCGACTTTTCGGCCGACAATGGCGACGTTGCCGGCATTGCTGGCTCGATCCACTACTGTGCCCCCGAGGAGCTGCAGGAGGGCGCCACCTCGCCTGTCACCGGCACCGGATGCCACGTCAGCGCCGCCGCGAGCGATATCTGGTCGCTCGGCTGCGTGCTCTTTGCAACCGTGACGGGAACCCTCCCCTTCAACGACGACTATTTGCCGCGGCTGCAGTTCAGCATCATCAACGGCCGCTACGACAAGTCCCGCTTTGTCGATTGCTCCGTCTCGGAGCTCTGCCAGAGCCTGATCGAGGGAATGCTGCAGACCAAGATCGAGAACCGGCTCACGATCGAGCAGGTCCTGGACCATCCCTGGCTCAAGCTCGACCAGAGCCAGTAAGCCGCCACTGCAGGGCTCCTCTTGGTCCACAACCACTCTGTCCAGCGATCAGGCTGGTGCCATTTTTTTGCCCTCGAGCGGCACCCACCGCACCCAGCTCCGTCTCCATTTCGCACTGCAGTGCTGTTTGAGCCTCCCTCCACCATACCTCTTGTCCACATCGCATCGCCCACTGCACGCCGTTTTGCTGCTGCACGTACTGCATCTTTAATCCCCTCCCTCCCTCACCACCCAAGACCATTCTGGTTAATGTCTCTATTCCCCCCACCACCCATCTTTTTTTTTTGGTCGTCCTCTTCTCGCCGCCCGGCTGCTAACCGCTGTCCGGTCTGCATTCCCGTCTCGCTTGCGAGGCATCTCGAGTCGGACTGCTCACACACACCCCTCAGCATGCACCTTTTTGGATATCGCTTGTGCTTGCCGTTTTGTTCATTTGCTTGCTATCGTCTATTCCTTGTAGTCCAATATCAGTACCAGCTTTCACCTTGTCTTTGCCTGCCAAGTTCTCGTTCTCGCCATGGTGGCTTGGCGCCACGCCTTCTCCCCGCCCACTGCTTCCTCTTGCCTCCGTCTCACCATGCTGCTGGAGAAGGAAAGCGATGGAGACATTTTCTCTCTTTTCTTTTTGAATACAAAGTAATCCGAGCTCGCCCCATCTCGCCGCCATCGCAATAATAGTGCCAAGCAGTAGAGATGACACGGAGCAGACTCGCTGCCGCGGATGGCTGGATCTCGCGATATTCCTGCCCTCAATCTCCCAGATTCAGACCAGGGGACGGTTCAGGGGCATGACAGACGCCAGGCAAGTCTGCGGATGTCTCACGACGATGGATTCAATCCGATAATCCAAAAAGTGGGGGAGAGCGAGGGAAACAAACGCAAGTAAAGATTTGAGAAAGCGATAGAGGCGATCAAGCGGAGCGGAAAGCGATTGAAATAGAGTGAGGAAACGGTGGGCGATGGCGGGGGGGGGCATTGCCGATACCAACAGAGGCATTGGCACAGGGCAGAGGGCGGACCGGTGCTGGATGGATTGGCGACAGTGACGGCGGCGGTGGTGGTGGACTTGATCATGAGCTCGAGACTTGCTTGGCTATCAATGCCATCGTTGGACAGGGAGCAAGCGACATACAAACCAAATGCCTGCAGGATCCCAATAAAATGCTCGCCTGGCCGCCGCTGTCTCCCCGCCCCTTCTCTCCTGACAAATATCAATTACATCCAGAATACATAGAGACCGGCGACAAGACCCAGAGACCCGAGAACCAGCCCGTGGTCGCCCAGGAATCCGCCGCGAGACGAGCCGGCCCCGTTCTTGAATGGACTGACGACGATGGTGTTGTTGACCTGGGCAGTGGGCTGCACCGCCGGCGCCGCAGCGGAGGCTGCGAGCAGATAGACAGGGCCAGACCAAGCCTGGATGCCATTCTGCGTGCCATCCGCAACCTTGAGCTGTGTGGCGTTGAAATAGGTGTAGATCAGGTAGGTTTCGGTTGGCTGGGGAGCCCAGGCTTTGCTCGAATTGCCTGTGGTGGTGCCGTCGGTCGTTGCCGCAGTCGGGGCGGCAGAGCTAGCGCCGATCTGGACGCTGGGCTCGAGCGTAAACGAGACCGAGGACGAGCCGGCGGGCCAGGTGAGCGGAGCAGCCGCATAGCTGGCGACCAGGCCAGTGCCGTTGGATGAATCGAGGGGCGTGACGATGACGGTGTTGACGGTGTGGCCTCCTGCCGTGAACTGTGCCAGGCTCACGGGCTTCTTGACCATGTACGAGAACTGCACCCGACCGGGCTTGAGCTGAAGGGCAACGTTGGTTTCGGTCTCGACATAGCTGACGACGATGGTGTTGCTGTCGGTCCAGTTGATCTGCATCGGGATGATGGAGATTGCACCCGAGGACATTGACGTCGGCGGCACCGATGAGTTGCACTGGACCGGGCTGCAGTTTGTCGTGAAGGTCAGGACGGCGAACGAGTGCTCGACCAGCACGGAGAGCAGCAGCAGGACGGCAAGGCGGGTTTGAACGAGGCGGAATTGAGCGAGTGACTTGAGCATGATCAACGGAGCAGCGACCCGGTGAATTGGGGAGAGGGATTGAACTTGTTGATGTCGGATTCAAAGTTGGCTGTTTTGTCCGTCCAAGAGGCTAGCTGGATACGCGGCTGGCTGCAGTGGTCGAGGAGGTCGAGGAGGTCGAGGAGGTCGAGTGGGCTGAAGCTACTGGTGGATCAAGCTGCGGTGTAGCTCGCGGTGTCGCTGGAGATGGTGTCGATGAGGACAAGGTGGCCCGGCAGCGGTGTATGAGGAGGAATGGCAGGACGAGACCTGCGGCTGGCTGGGGGAGATGGATCTGTTTTGGAGACAGCGTCTATGGAACGCTGCGGGAGACGGGCTGTCTGGGCTGCTCGCCGGCGGCAGGAACGGGGGAGGGTGTTGAGAGCAGAAAGGAGGGATCGGAGGGATGGGTGGTTGGTCAGATGTCCAGGAGCGGGGGTCTTTGGTCGAAAATAAGGGGTGGGCGGTGCGGCTGGGCTGGTGGTCCCGTCTTGGTGGAGCAGGGATGTCCGGGACGGAGATGCGATGGCGACGGCGATGGCGATGGCGATGGCGATGGGTGCCGAGATGGGTGCCGAGATGGGTGCCAAGATGGCGATGGGACAGCCAACGATGGCGAGGAAGAGCGGATGCGTTGAGTCGTTCGTGGGTGGATTTGTCGAGCTCGTTTCGGTCGGTCAGTCGTCGCTTTGTTTGCCGGGTCTGTTTGTTGCCCTGCGCACAGCCGGCACCGCCGCACGCACCGCCGCATGCACGGCCACGCATGGCACCAGTTTTTTTTTTTTTCATCAGATGGGTCCGGTTATTAGACAGACTTTTGCCTTAGCGTCCCGTTCGGGCTCTGGCACTGGTTGCACGCATGGCACCAGATATGCAATCCGCTCGCTCGACACGACTGGTCCATGTACACTATACACATAGCAAATGGGACACTTGCCCATGACCCATATGTCAGCGTAGTGTGGGATGACATGCGTCTAGCTATGCCACAAGAAATGGAACAGATCACTTTGGCAGCCTCCGAGTGAAGACCACCGGTCGCTCTCCGATCTCCACAATCGACCTGCACACTGTGATCATGTTGCGCGCCGCATTGACGTCGCGATTCCACACTGTCCGGCAGCTGGGATTCTTGCAGCTCCTGACAAAGTGGGAATTCGCAACACTGGGCGCATCGAGTCCTTCCAACCGAATTGGCTCCAGGCACTTGGAGCACACTTGCGAGGTGTTGAACTCGTTCGTCGAGGCCACCTTGACGCTTCCGTGAGGGTGAGTGGGACGGCGTCGGTGGTGCTCGAACTGCTCAAAGTACCGAGCAAATCGCTGCCTCCGAGGGCTGAATGCATAGCCCTTGCCCTGCCGCCATGACGCATTGCCAAAGGCGATCACCACATCGGTCCGTATCGGGGCGTGCTTCAGGACGGCCTTGCACATCCTGTCGACGGCCACTTGGCGTCTCTTGTGGCCCGTGAAGCGATGGTGACGGGCCTTCTTGCCAAGGTGGAAGTCGAGCTGCACTCGCAGCTCCGGTCGCAGGACATGGGTGAGATGGACCTTGAAAGCCTCCGAGGACGACACCTTGGGCGAGGGGGTGGTCGACATCCAGGTCTCGATGCTGAGTCGATACTTCATGATATTGTGCCACTCAGTATTGGACGTATGGCCACACATGTGCTGGTAGTGGCCATTGGAGAACGAGACCACCTCGTCTTGGTGGCCCGGTGCTTGGATGACCGCCGTGAAGATGGAGCCGACTCCAGGATCGATGCCAATCCAAGTGGTGCGATCGGGGTCTGGGTCGCCGATGTGGGCCTGGATGCGCTGTTCGGCAGTCGGAGGAGGCTCGATGGTCTCGGTGTGATCGGTTCGAGGCAGAAACTTGACGAGGCCGATGGTGCATCCAATGCCATCGGTGCTGATCTCGTAGTTGAACAGCTTGTGATTGATATCCCGGTCACGGAAGAGGGAACTACGCAGCTTGAAGCAGCTGCGCCAGAGACGATCCTGGTTGTTGACACCGTCCTCACCTTCTTCCTTGAGCATGTCCCAGGTGAGTCCAAGGCGTTTCTTTGGACCAAGGAGCTCCCAGAGAGTGACGGTGTCGATCTTGACATACTTGGCCTTCGCAGTACAGAGAGGAACTATCGTGCACACGGCCGGAGGAGTGTCCAGAGCGAGCTGCTTGAGTGCCCAGTTGATCCTGGCGGCCAGCTTGTTGATCTTGGCCTTGGTGGTGCCGAGCTCCGACTTGGCCGTGGTGAACCTCTTGTCGTCGGAGGGAATGCCTCGGGCAGTGAGCTTGTCCAGCTTGGCCTGGCGCTGCAGCTCGGTGACTCGGAGGGCGGGCATGTCACAGTCGATCCACTTGTGGACATCGTCCTGCATCTTGTCCCGGGCAAGGATTCTCACATGGTGTGAGAGGCGATGGAGGGCCCGGAAGCGGTCCTGGTCGTTGCTGTACCGAAACTCGTCAGGATGTGGCCAAACTCGGGATAGAGGAACTCGAGATCGGCCTTGGGTGGAGTCGAGTCCGGTTTCTCGAAGAGCTCGAGACAGGCCTCGATGGCTTCGTGCTTATGCTTGTTGGCAGGGAAGACGGCAGCGCAGAAGCGGCGAAGGAGTCGCCAGTAGGCCAGGTCGAGGTGGGTGGTGCAGTTGGTGGCATAGGCATTGACAGCCAGTGTGAGAAGCTGACTGTGAGCACCATCAGGCAGACGAGGGGCCGGAGGCAGGTCTGCGTGCCGAGTGGACTGGTAGTCGCGAAAGGATTTGATCAGCTGCTCGTTGTATTTCTTGGTATCCCTGGCCGTCGAGAGGGCACCGGCCTGGACGATCTTGAAGCATTGGCGAACGAAAGCAGGGGTGGACTTGGATATGACGGGGATGGGAAGATCCTGCTCGATGCACCGGAGGATGTGCAGGTTGAGCAGCCTGGATGCCTCGAACTGGATCTGGGTCATGGCCTCGACGGTGGCTTGGATCTTGTCGCGGAGAGCGGGATTGAGCCACTCGCCGTACTCGTTCTTCCAGAAGAGTCCATCCATGGTCTGCTTGAAGCAGCTGTATTGGGGGACGGATGTCCTGCCATCTTCCATGAGAGGAACGACCGAGCTCTTGAGGGGCCAGTAGTTGGGACAAGCCTTGCTCGAAGCCCGAGAGTGACCTGGGAGCTGGCATGAAGCACAGACAGGACCGGGGTCGGTGGTGTCGACATCCATCGACTCGACAGGAAGCTCGGTGGGTGTGGGTGCGGGCACAGGAGGAGGAGTGGGTGGTGTGGCCCTGGTTGTGGTGCGTTTGGGCCTGGGTGGCCGAGAGGGGCCGCCCTTGCGCTTCGGAGGCATGAGCGCGGAGGGTGCTGGATGCCTGCAAGTGGTACTGGTCAGGGCAAAGACTTTTTTTATCGTAGAATGGCGCGATGTTCAGATCAAGGCGAGATGAGGGAAGAAAGGATATCGGAGGAGGTGTGGCTTTTATACCTGGGCTCGTCTGGCGGACTGGCAGAGGGTCATCGGGTGAGCAATCCTCCTTGATGCGCCAAGCAATCCACACGACGAAACGATGGCCACATGCATCGACCATCCACGCCAACAAAGCCACTGACAAGGAATGATGGCGCCTTGGCAGTCGAATCAGATCATCGATCAGATTGCACACCTTCCGCCAGCTGGGGTCTTGGAGTGCCAGCGGTGAATGGTGCTCTTGGACACACTGAAGATGGTGGTGACCTTGCGCAAGCTGCGGAGCAGCGAGTAGCATCGCAACGCTGCGATGCGGAAATCGAGGTTGCTGTGTTTGGCCATGAATGCGATGAGTGGGTGGGTGTGTATTCAAGTTTCAGAAAAATACACAGTATGGCTCAAAACGGGGGGGGTGTCCCGTTTCATTTTGGAAACGCTGTATTTCGGCACGGTGCTCTCCAAGTCAATCGCATGCAGTGGCCGGGGTGAAGAGGGCACGAACGAGCACTTGTCCGCTTCGTTCTGCGCCGGCCGTGTTGCATCGCAGCCACCGTCATCTACTGCTTGCGCTTCGCGAAGCTGACGACCCGGCCATCCTTGCCCAGTACGACACGGTAGGCATCTGGGTCGAATCCATGGATCCTGCCTTTGGCCTCGTCGATCGCCCTCTGGATGACCAGATCAGTGTTCTCGGCCTCGTCGTGGGGAAGAGTGATCGCTCCCAGTGGCTTGCCTAGCAGCTGCATCCCACAAGGAAACCCCAGTGGATATTCAGTTGTTCGTCGAAGCGGATTCATGTGCCAAACAGAGCGGGCGCTGATCAGCCAAGCGACACCACATCTGGCCGAGTGGTATCACATCCAGTCGAGTGGCATCACATCCAGTCGACCCAGTACTCCAATCAACTCAGTCAGCCCGGTGGCCTCGTGCCCCACATCCGCCACGCAAACTGCAGGAATCAGTGCATATGCTTACATTCACCGATACCCGGACTTTGGCTGCTTGTGTGCTGGTGCATCGAGGCCATGTTGCATCGATGTCGAGCTGTCGTCGGCATTCGCTTCCCAGTGTGGGCGCAAAGACCGTGATCATCCGAATCAGATCCTCCACACCAGAGACAAACACCTCTGCTTGTACACTCGGGCTGTCTGCGGCCTGCAGCTGCGCTTGCTGGTCCGTGAGCCAATTCGTAAGCTTCATGAGATCGCTGATGGCGACGTTCAAATGATACGTGTCCTGGAGCTGGGTCGTCACCGACCGGATCGTTGCATCCACCAGCGTCGGTTCCGACTCCGACTCAGTCACGGTGGTATCACGAATCTGTCTGGTATGCTGTTGACCCTGGAGCTTGAGTGCGGCAGCCGCATCGCAGAGTTGCTTCATTTTGACCATCCACCGCTCCATGCCTACGATGGCGCGCTCGTCCCAACGAAGATCGTCTTGTGGAGGTGCTTTGAAGAGAATGTACAGCCTCAATGCATCCGCCCCGTGCCGTTTGATAATCTCCTGGAGGACACGCCGTTGTAACAGCGCCTAGGGGTGTTAGATTGCGGATTCTTGGATCCGCCTTGACTGGTGCGACATGCGAGCCTCTGGTATCCAATCTGGTATCCAAAGCGGAAACTCACGGCCGGGTCGACTCCGTTGGACTTGGACTTGCTCATTTTTTCCCACGACTCTACAGCTCGGTGTCCGTCGCGAGTCCTCATTTCGCTGCCTGTCAGCGATGGGCAAGTGACTCAGTATCCTGGCCGTAGGACATGGGCCATTCATGCTGTATCGGCCACGAGATACCTGGATGCCGTGTCTATCTATCTACATTCACGCCCGATCGATTGAAGCTGCTGCGTACCGTCGATGACGACATCATCGGGTCTGAGATACCGCCCAGATTGGGAGCACTTCCACGTTCGTCCTTGGACCATTCCCTGTGCATGAAACCGGCCGGCCAAGCCGATGAGCCATCAAGCACATCGGTGCTCTGCATGATCTGGCCTGAGATCAATTGTCCTCTTGGATCCAGACAATAGCCAGTAGTAGACTCCAGTACAAGGCCGGGCTTTGCCTCAAACATACCTGTGCAAGCAGCTTCTGGAACGGCTCCCCGTCCGTGCTCGATCCGGCCCAGACTCCTTGTCGATGCAGAAACTTTCCAACAAACCGCGCATACAGCAAATGCATGATTGAGTGCTCCACGCCGCCGACATACAAGTTCACGGGCAAGCTGGCACTCTTGTGCCGTGCGGACATTCTGGTTCACACACCGTTCCGTCAAAGCGAATGTTAGATCAAACTCTTGGACGGTGGGACAGGCGACGCACGGGGTCGCAAGCGGCAGATACTCACTCATGGTGATTGTTGGGGTCGCAGAAGCGCAGCCAGTACCATGACGAGTCGACAAAGGTGTCCATGGTGTCGGTCTCTCGGGTTGCCTCTCGATTGCACCTGTGGTTGGAAGAAAGCCAATGAGGCGACTGTGCCTTCTGGGCTGGCATAGAGGCGAATTGTGGATGGTCTCTGCCCACAAGCTGTTCCCACAAGCTGTTCCCAGAGACTCGAGTTGATCTGGTTTCAATGCAGGCAGTTGGCTCACTTTGGACACCGACACGACTTCCAGTCCTCGTGCCGTGCGAGAGGCGATCCGCCTTCCCTGTCGAGGGCATGATCCGTCGGGAGGATGACCGGAAGCTGATCATCAGGAACGGGAACTGGCTGTTGGGTTCCATCGCCATCAGCATTAGCATGCAAATCCACAGTTGCTGTCAGCTAAGTATGTCATGACACTGTGCGACAACTGACCCCGCAGAGCCAGTGGAAGCGAGACAGGGAGCAGAAGTACACCAAACATTCAACCTGGATACTTGCCCCGCAGTGTGTGCAGTGGATAATGGGAATCGGTGTGCCCCAGTAGCGCTGCCGAGAGACGAGCCAGTCGCGGAGACGATACTGCCGATAGAGAAAGTATATGACCAAGGTGCCCGATTGTGCTCCATGTCGATCCGTGGACCTCGCCCAGCGAGGCGGCTTGCTTGAGGCTTCACTGTGGTTCATCACAGCGAGCCGTTCACGATTCGCAGTGAGCTCCCTACCTTGACAGACGGCTTGACCGGGAGCCCTGTCCACGAAGCGGTCCCGGATCCGGATGCGTGAGGCAGTCCTTCGTCGTCGCTCAGGTTCCCGGACAGAGTCGGCGGTGCCAGTTTGACAGGGACACACCCACCAGCACCTCTCGGCCGTGCGAGCAGCGGCAGTTCAAGGGCTTTCCGCTGCCCCGACTCCTTCGGGTCGCGACCGGCTGGGTGCTGTATGCGCTCTTTGATTTGAGCCGAAAGCTCTGGTGAAATCCAGCTGCATCCATAGCAAGGCAAGGTCATCTACTCTGGCTTACGAGCGACGGCACCCCTGCCACTGTGCTTTGAGGCCGCGATGCGCAAGCTCCCACCCGACAAAGTCATTTGCCAGCCAAGAAGCTTACCTCGACTCCAAGATAGAATGCTCGGCCGAGATCCAGATCTCGGACACTGCTTGGAGCTGCTGGACATCCTCGGCAAACACTCGCGCTGTAAACCCAGTGCTTGTGCCGTCCTGAAAGGAGGGGGGAGGAATCCCGAGACCGATGTCCATGTTTCGTTTGCAGGGAGACATCCATCCCATGAGCGGATATGCACAGATTAGCCAACAGACCATAGATTGCTGCCGCGACGGACTTCGTCACTCGGGGTTCGCCATTTGGACCACACATCGCAGCAAATGCGTCGGCGTCGGCGTCGCTGTCCAGCATGCCGGCTCTCACCCGGGTCAGAATATCAACGGGAGTCTCGATGCCCATTCTTCGTCCGATCCACCTGTACTGGTTGTTTATCACGTTGGCAGGCCAATCGACCTTGGCGAGGCCGCGGTGAAGCTCCTGGAAACAGCAGCCATCGGTCAAAGCGATTATAGGGACGGCAGCCGATCCGGCGATGCAACCTGAGACAGCAGGATGGCATGCATACCTCGCAAAACTCTGTGATCTTGAAAAACCACTGTTTGAGATGCCGCTTCTCGACCAAGGCACCGGAGCGCTCTGCTCGGCCGCATTCGTCCACCTGGATTCGGCCACATCGGCGACGCCAGTTGTCAGAGACTGACTGGTGGCATCATATCCGAGGCCGATACTGAGGCTGGTGTTGAGGCCGCTGAGCAATTCCCAAATCCAACATTGACTGCTGCCCACGGCCGACACCGGATCTGCGACTGCACCTGCTCGTTCGCCAGAACAGTTCGATCGACCGGGTCCCAGTTGACGAGGGCCTCCCTTTGGTACGCAAGGCCGCTTTGGAACAGATCCAGGAAGAGCTTCTGGGTCCATCTGTAGTATGCAGGATCGCACGTTCGGATTTCCTGGGCAGGCACAGGCGCACGGGCAAGATACAGATGATTCAGACGGCTGGCACTGGCCAAAGTGCAGGGTCTCCCCTCCCATCCCCTTCATCTGCTCCATAGAGCAACGGCATATCAAAGGGTGAACGAGGGGGCTCGGGCCGAAGCGGGGATGGGCATATCAACACTCACCCGAGTCCAATCGAAATCAACGCCCATCAAGTGCATCTGGGCCTTCATCTTGTCGATGTTGTCGGCCGTCCACTCGTGCGGAGGGATGCCGTGATCGATCGCAGCATTCTCGGCAGGGAGACCAAAGGCATCCCAGCCTATGGGATGAATGACCTGTGGATGACCACGAGAGCATCAGATCGAGCGATCCATCCTGGATCGAAAGGGATATGCCAGGAGCATCCAAAGACCTGACGACAAGCTGTGGCCGAGACTCGCCATCACCGCTGTTGCCACTATTGCCACTATTGCAGGTATTGTTGGTATTACTGCTGCTCTGCCATCGCATTGGATACAGCTGATCGATAGATGGATGCTGACGGAGCACCTTCTGCGGCACCAACCTCGAATCCTTGTGCTTTCCTGAACCGGCTGATGACATCCGAGATGGTGTAGACCCGGGTGTGGCCCAGATGCAGGTTGCCGGATGGATATGGAAACATCGGGAGGACATAGAAGCTCGCATGTTGCTGTTGCGACCCTTGAGCGCCGCTGTGGGCTGCTGAGCGCAATTGTCGACGAAGTGGCAGGCAATAGAGGCTCCAGTGTCTTGACCAAGGGGCCGAGAGGACCGATAGTCGCTGAGACGTGAACCGGGGACATCGACCACTGGCAGGCAGCATGCTGGGCTGAAGGATTCGGCCGATGGGCAGAGGTGTCGGTCAAGCCTGCGGCTGGGGGAAGGCGGTCGTCGGCTTTGAGGCGAGATCGAGACAGGGTTCGGATGAGCACGGCGCCGTCCAAGACAGAAAGCAATGTCGATCGGCACTGCCCCTGATTGACGAACACTGCCAATAGAACGGGACATTCTCGGCCAATGTCCTCCCGTCTCATCTCCCGTCCAGCAATGCCCTTTCTCATGAACCAACGCAGACACTCTATGTATTGCCAGTCGATGGAACTATATTACGGCTGCTTGGAAAAGCGAGCGGGTGGAATTACAAGCGGGTTGTGAGGGATTGTATGATGGGATGGGGGAGGGAAACAAAGAGCCGACGCTGCAGCCCATACAGCCGACATCGACAGGGTCCTGCTCGGCGCGTTGAGGCCAGAATCAATCTGGTTGTGGGTTGGTGCCGAGGAGGTGTGGTTTAGTTGGTCTTGGTCTTCTTACCCTTCTTGGTGGCCTTGGTGGTGGTCTTGGTCTTGGTGGTCTTGGTCTTCTTGGTGGTCTTGGACTTGCCGGTGGTCTTGGTGGTCTTGCCAGTGGTCTTGGCAGGGGTAGTAGTAGTAGTGGTGGTGGTGGAGGTGGTCTTGGAGGTGGCCTTGGTGGTGCTGACGGCCTTGGTGGTGCTGGTGGCCGGAGGAGGGCCGACAGGGACACCGGGGACGGTGCCGCTGCAGCGGCTGCTGCCGGGAATCAGAGCCTTGCAGAGATCCTGGGAAAGGGACGTGACATCGATGTTGTCAGACGAGTCTGGGGTCTTGAAGAGTTCCCAGTAGAAACCGCCAGAGTACTTGGGGTGGAAGGCCTGGATCATGGAGGGAGCCGCGGAGGTGGTGAGGTTGGCCATGTACTGGGGATCGGTGGGGTAGGCGGGGGTACCGATCTCGTAGCCGACGTTGGCGGGGATCTTGGCGGTGTCGTAGGTGCCCATGTAGAAAGCAACCTGCTGCTGCAGCGAGCAGACGCCGGGGGCGGGGCACTCCTGCGAGGCCTCGCTGGTGGACAGATCGTAGCTCATGATGTTGATGCCGCCGGCATTGGCGCCAGTGGACATAAACTTGATGATGTCGGGGTAGTACTGGTTGGCATAGTACCAGATACCCTTGAGGTTGCCACCCCACCAGTCGGTGCTCCAGGCACCGGCAGCACTGGCGGCCGTCGAGACCTTGAGCGAGGGCTGGTGCTTCTGGATGCTGAGGATGATGTCCTTGATGATGGCGCTGTACTTGTAGACGGTCTGGTACAGATGGCAAGGCTTGTCGCACTTGGCATCGCCAGTCTTGAAGGTATCGGCGTGCCCTGCATGAAGCGGTGGTGTGCATCTTGGGTCAGCAAATGCGACCGAGCGAATCTGGATTTCCAGCGATGGAGCAACCGGGGGGGAAGGTGGCTCTTGTTCTGCCCAACCGGCTCCGCGGATGCGATGCAGACGACGACCTCGCATCGATGCTGTTGCACCGGTAGGCTCACGATTCAAACAGAAATGACACTTACAGAACTCCTCGTAGTCGATGTCAACACCGGCAACGCCGAGATCGGTGGCGAGAAGGACCAAATCCTCATAGGGATCGCGCTTCTGGGTGAAGAAGCTGTTCCAGCCGGGAACGGTCACGGTGCGCTTGGACCAGGGGTCGGTGAAGCTCTGTCCACCGTAGATATCAGGGTGCCAGACGGGGGGAGTCTTCTTGGGGGCACCAGCCTGGACATACGACTGCGCCTGCTGCCACAGAGCCGAGTTGGAAGGCTCCGGGAAGACGGCATACGAGGCCATGGTGTCGCCGTTGCTGGGGGGATCGCAAGCTGTGGGGAGGGGGAAGACAGAGGATTCGTTGGCACACCAGGAATACAGCGACTCATTGCGGGCACCATGCAGAAGTTGCGAATCGATGGCCACCAATGCGTACCATAGCAGAAGAGGTTGGACTCGTTGCAGTTGTTGATGTTGCCACCGCCGTACTGCGCGATGATGCCGGCGTTGTCGCCGCCATAGGGAGCGATGGAGTTGGCGAGGTAAGGGTCTGAAAGGACAAGTCGTGAAGTTAGCCTGGGAGACCTCTTGGGAAGTCAGACATCCGTGCTTCATGGACGAGCCAGGTCGCGAGACTTACAAGGGAAGCAGCTGTCTGGAGGTTTCCAAAGGGGGTATTGATAGGGCGGGGATTGGAGTTGGCGTCGACGATGGCGGTGCGTTTGGCAATGGACAGAGAAGCATTGAAATGTCAGCCGTAGCCGAGATACAGCGGATGCCGCCAGGCACCATGATTCTGCAGGACATGGCATGCGCTGTGCCACAGACTCGACTTACAGCTCCATCCGCCCATCGAGAGGAAGACCTCGACTCCGGCCTTCTGGAGGGTGCTGACGTAGCCCTTGATCTGATTGGAAAGCAGCGTGCACGGTCAAGACGCAGGCCGAGTCAGGCAACATGTACATCGAGACATCGAGGGGACGGGGAGGAGACTGGAGATGCTGCACGAACCTCGGCAAAGCCATAGTCCGAGGCCGAGGTGGGGTAGCCCAGACCCACGGTCTCGAGGGTGTTGCTGCCAGCAACATAGACCAGATCGGGGCGGACAAACGAGATCCAGATGCGGTTCAGCGGCAGGGTGGCGGCGTTGTCGGCGAGGGCCTTGAGCTTCTGGGCACCTTGGTCGTCGATGAGCAGATAGCCGCCGACGAGACCGGGGGCGGTGGCCGCGGCCTGGACAGCCTGGGCGGCAGAGGCCAGCACGGCGAGGACGAGCGAGGACTTGAGCAGATTCATGGCTGCGAGATGGGATCGGACTAGGAGGATGACCAGCACTCGGCGCTTGAGCCGATGGCCGCTGCGACTTGACTTTATATGCGCCAGCCCCGTCCTTGCCTGCAGTCGGCACAAACGGCGACCAAGGGAAAAAGCGTCTGGCCTTGCTGCCCCTGTCCCGCGCCTTGCTGTCCTCTCTTGCATCTTCCGTCCTCGTCTGCATCTTGATTCTGCCTGTTTTATTGCATCGTTCTGGCCTGCGCCGTGGTCCTTGCTGCTGGTCGTGTGCAGGTGCCGCCCCACAAGGGCCTTGCCTTCCTCGCCCCTTTGCCCTCCCCATCGCCGAGCCACAGAGCAGCCAGGGCCCTTTTCTCTGTCCTTGATGGGTGCCTGGCGATGCTCCCGCCGCCTTTTTTCTTCTGCTCATGCGACCAACGCCTTGCCTTTTGCACCCCCCTTGCCGTGCACAAGAGCGCCGCTCTTGACCCTCGGCGACATGTCCCAGGAGGAGGCGTGTCGCTGCCAGCCTTGCTTGTGCCTCTTGTCCCTCGGCTCGTGCTCCGCGGGCTACTGGGACATACCATTGTGCGGCAGGCAGCTCAGCACCCGTGCCGCTCGCATGACGGCGTCGCATGTCCAGGGCTGCCTGGTGGCGTGGGCTCCGATGCGATGCAGCGACAGATGTGTATTGCTGCCCACCAGCTGTCGCGATACAATCGCACCTGACAGCAGATGCAGTCGCGATACAATCCAGATGTCGCTCTGGTCTGTCGCCGACACTTGTCCACGCCAATCTTGGCCCGGCCACACCAAGATTCCATCGCATCGGCTATCGTGGACGCAGCTACGTCAGCCACGAAATCTCCTCGGGTGGTGCCCACTTGGTCGTCACCTTCTTCTTGTAGGTGAAAAAGTTGAGAGCGTCGACTGGGAGGAGGGAATGCGGACGAGTCCACACCCCCGCAGCAAAGGGGTGCGTCAGATTCCAAGCCCGCAGATGTTGCCAGCAGATATGCAATAATCTAATCGGCGATGCAGCCCGAGCCTTGGCATTCCCGCCGCGCCGTCTCCATTGTCCTTCTCCTCCTCCCTACCTCCCGTAATGTCCGAGTCAGCAAAGCTCGACTTGTTGATGCCGCCAAACGAGAACGGCTCGCGAGGGACCGGGACGCCGATGTTGACTCCAATCATGCCAGCACCGAAGCGCTTGGTGAACCATTCGGCAACCCCGCCATCTCGGGTGTAGATGCATGCTGACCAGATGACAGGCCAGGAGTGTCAATGCTGCATACTCGCTCCATGCTCTGTTGCCAGCAAGCCCACTGCAGCAGCAAATCTAGCAGCACACAGTCCAGGCCGAGCTGAACCCCCACACAAGTCGCTGGCATTCCCCGAGCCAGCAGCTGCTTTCCGCGCTCGACCCACCGGCATTTCCATATGGATTGGCGTTCTCAATCTCGATGGCCTGTTCCTTGGAGTCGCACGCCAGGATGCTCAGGACCGGGCCGAAAATCTCGTCGTGCAGGGCAGGGTCGCTGCGGTTGTTGTGCAAAATAATAGTCGGGCCAATCCAGAACCCGCTGCCTCCTTTGTTCATCCACTTGCGTCCGTCAAGCAGGATCTTCTCTCCATTTTCTTCGGCCTGAGAAATGTAGCTGCTGATTCTCTTGAGGGAGGCCTCGTCGATAACAGGGCCGACTTGACCGGTGCTCTGTCCGGCAGTCAGACTCGTGGCCTTTGCCACAATGCTCTCGATGAGGGTCGGCTGCTCGCCAATGCAGAGCAGCACCGATGCAGCCATGCACCTCTGTCCGGAGCAGCCTATTACAGAGATGAAAATGAGTACAGAATTTACATCCACCGTGGGATGTGTGCTCTCGATATCACCACCACCGTCGGCGCTGTGGTCATCCGTTCTGAGCATCGCCGCACATCGGCATCGGCCGCCACTGCCTTACCCGTAAACGAACTGACGACGTCCTGGGCTGTCATGTCAATGTTGCAGTCCGGATAGGCAACGAGGTGGTTCTTGGCCCCGCCTGGAGCACCGCAATCATGCCGACATCTTATCAGCTACAGCCGCAGCTTGACTCTCAACGGCACATTCGACTCCATCCGCTGCAGCAGCTGCACCTTCAGCTGCAGCCATAGCCCCGCTTTGGCAGAGTTTACCCTGTTTGAAGTCGCATACTTTCCTCCCCATATCCTCTCACCCCTGCTTTATGCATTCCATGCTTTTCATCATCGCTCGCACTGACCTAGCGCAAGGACACGCTTGTTGAGACCCCGGCATTGCTTCATCAGCAACTCGGCGACGGCCGAAGTGCCCACAAATGTGACCGCATTGACATCTGCGTGCTCGCAAAGCATTCGTGCGGCTGCAGAAGGCATATGTCAGCGCTTGGATTCTCTAGATGCTGGCTCGACTGCGCCGTATCCAAGCTCTCCTGGCGGGTCGTGAGCCCAGATTCTCTCACAGTCGTGTCGGTGGCGACGGATACTTACTTTCAGGACCGCCATGGACCAGGTTGACGACGCCGTCCGGCAAACCAGCCTCCTTCATCAAGGTCATCACATACGTCATGGTCATCGGAACCTTCTCGGAAGGCTTCAGAACCAAGCAGTTGCCCGTCGTGATAGCGATCGGGAGCGTCCAGAACGGGACCATGAAGGGAAAGTCTGCATATGCATCCGCAAGCCGCGTGAGATCAGAGTTCGCACATTCTGCACCGAGCAGACGGACATGGGCGGTGATGCTGCAGCCAGGCTGCCACGACTTACTGAATGGAACAATCGAGCACACGATGCCGAGGGGATTGAGCGAGTCGCGGCATGCCACTGGAGCAAGTGATTGGAAAAGACGGGTTGTTGCAATCAAGATCGGTAGTGCCAGAAGGATGTGGATCCTATGCTTGGAGTCAGTCGGACGTCCATCCCCTCATCGTCTGCAGCTCAAACAGCCCGCTGTACCTCCACGGCTGACGTCGAGAATATGTCCCTGCATCAGCTGGGGCAACGACAGTGCAAACTCAAGAGTCTCGTTGCCCTTGGCGATCTCGGCCAACGCCTCGGTGCGGTTCTTTGCGATCAGGGCAAGTCCCCGTTCGGGAATTTGTCGAGAAACCAATCGATCGAGTCAGAAGGATGTCGCTGCGATACCAACATACCGCGAGACGAGGCAAGCCAAAGCAAGACAAGCCAAGGCAAGGCAAGTCGAGTCCTCGGAAGTTGAATGAGCAGCCACCACGAAATTTACCTTGCCATGTTCGAGCACAATCAGGTCGGCGATGTGATCGGCGTTCTTCACAATGAGTTGGTGGAGACGGATCATGATCTGGATACGATCCTTGACGGTGCGGGATCTGGGTATCGGCGCCCAAGTGATCAGATACAGAGCAGTCATGTCCGGGCTGCTTTCAACGGAGCCAGCGTCGCTTGGTCGCCTACCTCCACGCCTCAAAAGCCTGTATGATACGGACAGCATTCGCATATCATGGTTAGCATTCGCTGGCTTTCAGAGTCCCAAAGAGCAACCAGCGCTGCCCAGAGCGCCGGAATGCTAGGCGAAGAGTGGCCAGCAGAAGGATCATGCCGTCGCAGTCAGTTATAGCGCCTGCCGCCATACCTTCTTGCAGCTCGCCACCGCCAGATCAACGTCCTCTCGTTTGGACAGAGGGGCATAGCTGACAATCTCGCCGGTCGCTGGGGATGTGACCGGAATGAACTTTGTCGTGTCGCTCACGAGCTTGAGGTCCCACTCTGTCGTGGCGACATACGTATTGTCGACCCAATTGAGCAGCGGCTTCTGCATATAGGCGAGCGCCTGCAGCTGCACCTGGACTTTCTGCGAGCCGATCATGCCCGTCATGGTGGTGGTGCTTATATTGGAGAGACTTGGGGAGGGAGGCTGAGATCGAGTCGGATCCGATTCTTGAGGCAGTCGGGGAGAGGCTGGCCGAGGCGGAGGACGATGGCTGAGACGGAAACGGGGCGGACAGGGCGAGGGCGGGAGAGACGGGACGGGTCGTTGATATAGGGACAGACGATGAGCAGCACCCTGTCTGCGCGGGCTCGCCGGGTGGTCATGAGGTCCCGGGATGCGAGCGAGTACCCTTGGCCGGTGGATCTCTGGCGAGCCAGAGACGCAGGATGCCGCGTGGGAAACAGGATCGTTGGGCTCGGAACAACCAGCCAGGTTTTCTTTTTTTTTCGCGCTCTGGCATGAGTCGACCTGATCCAGACTGCACCCGCTGCTGGATCGCTGTTGGATCGCCGTTGGACTGCCGTCGAGGTCGACCCCACCAGAGCCGTCCGCCATGTGGATTCCTGCCGGACCAACCCGCCTCTTCGCCTCGCTGCCCCGCCGATGGGCAGACACAGTGTTCGCCAGGATACGGTCGCTCGGCTCGGCCTGCCGACCACATTCGACAGCAACCGGGCATGGTGCAGCATCGCAGTGGCTGCGGGAGGACGTCCAGCTCTATGTGCACAAGAACCAGCTCTTCCTCAAGGGCGCCTATTTCCTGGGCGCCTCGCAGCTGTTCATGTGGCTCAACATTGCCGAGCTGGCCTGGAGCCATCTGGCTTCATCCGAGTCCGACTCGGAGGGGTATGGCACGGCATTTGCATGTCTGCTGGCATCGGTATCCGATCCATCTGCGTCTGAATCGGATTTGCTCGCGATCACAGCCTCACCATCGACCTGTCTTCCATGTCCTCAATGCCACCCAACTTTGCGCTCGTGGTCCCAGGATCCAGCAGTATCAGCCCGCCTCGATGACATATCGGTGGGCCGCCACTGGCTTCTGCATCGGCGTCGGTGTGGTCTTCATGGCCGTTCCTCACGTCTACGCCTCAAAGTAAGTCTCTGGCTGCCTCACTTTCCTCAGCCGTCTGATCGCCTGCGTCCGATATCATCGGCACAGGATCGATCGTATGTTCCATCGGCTCCTCATCATGATCCTATCCATCCCGAACATGATGTGGCGGCAGGCGCATCAAGCAGCTCACTCTGCTTCGAGGCGGAAAGGAGGTCATGATCCAGACCTCAAACCTACTTGGCCGAAACAAGTACATCGTCCCCGCCACGAGGCTGAAGGCCAAGGAGCGTTGTAGCGAAGGTGAGCCGTCCGTTTGCAGTGCTCGAGTCGCAGCGCCCTCATCCAGGACACCGAGCAGCGATCTGATCTCGATGATGGTGACCTTCACGACACCGCTGTTGTTCTGGGTGGATCCATCCCAGCTCGAAGCCAGACAGCATCAAAGAGTCCAGCCTCAGGATGGTCCAGGGCCCTTGGCAGCCAAGACTACTATCTTATGGAATACACTGGCAAGCCATACAAGTCCTTCCTGCTCAACCGCGGGGCGACATTCAGCGACCGCAAGCTCTTTGACACCCTCTTCTTCAAGCCTTGATGCGAACCGCCGCCACCGATCGAGATGCTCACGAGCCAAGGACGTGGATGTGTCTCTATTCCATGTTGCCCATGCAGCCCTTTGGCTGTGGTCCAGACAGGCGCCCGAGTGTATCTAGCCCTATGCCGTTGTCTCGTCAAACACCAGCTGATACAACTGGTCAATATCATCATAATCGCCGAGCTTGTAGTTGCTGAAGAGATGCGTGTTCCCGGTATCGCTAAGATAGATCGTCGTAGTCGTCAGTGACAGTGTTGCCGAAACGGTTGTTTCGCATGTGTGCATCAACGCCTCGCTGCTGGGCAGTCAATAGAACTCAGCCAACGCTTCGCACTGAGATCGAGCTCGTCCGGCTCATCATCCTGGCCCGATCCGAATTGCGGGGGGAGGGAATGCAGGACTCACCGAAAGCCGTTTTTCTCATAGAGGCCCTTGGCCCGGACATTGCCCTGCCACACTCCGAGCCAGACCGTGCGGATGCCCCGGCTCTTGAGCGTCTCAAGAAGCCAGGTCAAAAAGTATTGTCCTCGCCCACCGCCGTGGGCCGACTTGGCCAGATAGAGCCGCTGCAGCTCCATGATGGGGTCGGGTCCATCGATGCCGGGCTCGCGGCTGTTTCGCAGGAGAGCATACCCGAGGATCTCGTCGCCCTCAAGCAGAAAGTAGACCTCGGTGCTCGGGCTCGCGAGGGCTGCTTGCATCAGCGGCAGATCGAAGCTCTCGACGAGCAGCTTCTGGAACTCCTGCGGATTGTAGTATCGCTCCCATGTCTCGGTAAATGTCGAGATGGCGATGCGGCTGAGGATCTCGGCGTCGGCCAGGGTTGCCTGTCGGATGTGCATGGCGGGCGAACGAGCGGATGTGCGGGGCGGGTGAGGGAGAGGGCCGCAGATGGACGACGATGCTTTTGAGCACGATCGAGCAACGAAGTCGGGCATCCCGGCCATGGGGTCATGGGCCGCCTTGTGCCGGGTTGCGGGACAGACCCAGGCCCACGACGGATTGCGGTGGAGGCGACTTTCGTTCTCGTCCCGGGCTTGTCTCGGCCGAGCTTGCCTCCCATCATACCGACATTTCCCGCATCGGCATCCCATCAGCAACAACAGCAACGACACCACCCCCATGGTCCCGTCCCGGCTCATCGCTTTTCCCGCGGCTCTGGCGGCCGCCCTCACCTTCTTCGTCGCCGCTGCCGAGCCGCACCAAGCCCAGCAAGTCGTCGCATTGGAGTATCCCTCCTCTTCAGGCATCCGCTATCGCTGCAATCTGTCCGAGTATGACTTCCCGCCAGCTCCAAGCGCTGCGTCGTCTGCTGCGGCTGCCCTCGTCGAGACAGTGTCGCTCGTGCTGGCTTCGCTGTCCTCCTCGACCTACACGCACTTTTCGTCCATGTCCTATGAGCACGGCATCTACCGCACAGACTGCTCCTGTCTGATCAGCTACATTCTCAATGCCGCTCCTGCGTCCCAGCCTGGATCACTGGCGCTGTACTTTGAGGACGTCCCCAAGGACGACAGTCCCACAGTAGCGCCCCCAATGCCTCGCGCCGGACAGTATGTCGGATTCTTCCAGACGCTTTTGCGACAGCGCCAGGCCCACAGCCGATGGAAAGCCGTTGCCAGCGTCCTGGACATCCAGCGGGGCGACCTCATCGGCTGGTCGATCCCAAGTCGAGGCAGTCCGAGCGACACCGGGCATATCGTCGTGGCCATGACGTCGTCGCAGCCAAGCGATGTGATGCAGTCTTCATATCCCTCTGTGTGGCTCCAAGTGTTTGATGCATCTCAATCCAGGCACGAGGACGATACCCGCTGCGACAGTAGAAGCTGCCACCCGGGTCTCGGCACCGGGTCGATCCTGCTCTTCTACGACCCCGTCGATGGCTCGCCAGTGGCGTTCAAGTTCCATGCCCAAGCAACCTTCCGGGACTATCCCATAGCCATGGCACGGCTGCTGTAGACGGCTGTTGTCGATGGTTCTCCTTCGGATACGCAAGCGGTCGATGGTTCTCCTCCGGGTGTGCAAGCGATCGATGGTTGCCCCTATAAGCCAAACACCCCTTTCGCCTCGACACCGCACCGCCACGGAATCGTCCATGTTGGGCCTCGATCGCTGTGGAGAATTGATGTGTATAAGGAATCAGAAGCAGATGCTGAGCAATCGGCGTGACAAGCCGGCCGAGTTGACGAATATATGACAGAAGGCAAAGATTTGGATATGGAGAGCGCCAAACGAGCGCCTGGGGGGGGGTGGGCCGTACGGAAGTTCCTGGCAGACTCCGATACAGTCGGTCGATGGTGATTGCGCGACGGTGCCGTTGGGAAGCGCTGGGCGAAGGGCCCCGGGTACTGCCTTGGATTTGGATTTGGATTTGGATTTGGATTTGGATTTGAATCAGTGGGCATAATTCTGGCATGGGGGAGCGCCAGAGGGCCGAACAGCTCCTCGGTCGCTGGTCGACGGATTCGCAGGCTGCTCCATGTTGCACTCGAGGATCTCGAGACGAAACCTGTCGACATGCATTACACTTCCCCCAGTCGGTCTTGTCCATGCGATCGGGAGGTAAGTGCATCCAGAAGCCGAGAGAGCAACATCGACAAGGTGCATCAGTTTGGATGTCTTTGGGTTGCTGTGGCACTCGAAGCCAGTTTTCGTTATCACACGGCATCTCGGTGCTTGGTCGAGCGGGTGCCATGTCGACAGTCCCCAGCCAACCGGTCCGAAAGGACCCAAGCACCCGGCGATGCGGCATGGCTGACTCCATTCTTTCTGGCACGCTGCCGTCGGACCTAATGGCACACAGGCACCGTCGTTGTGTCTTGGTGATAGATAGGCAAAGTCGAGCAGCGCCATGCAGAGCCCTACCTGAATCCCTTGGATCTGTACAGGGCCAGGGCTTTCTCGTTCTGATCCCAGACCTTGAGCCACATCGTCCGGGCGCCCTTGGCTAAGAGCAGCTCGATAGTGGCGTTCAAAAAGTACCGGCCGGCTCCCTGTCCCTGGAATTCCTTGAGCAGATAGAAGCGCTCGATCTCGACACATGGGGCGGGTCCTTGGACCGTCTGGCCGCGATGCCACCGCATCTGGCAGTAGCCGATGGGCCGGGCACCGCCGTCGGCAGCACCAGGAACGGTGTCCATGAAAAAGTACGCCTCGTACTCGGGGCTCTCGAGGTTGGAGCGGGTGGCCTCCACCGAAAAGGACTCGTCGAGGTAGGAGCGAAAGACATCGTCGGGATAGAGGTGCGCCCAAGCGTGGAAAGTCTCGATCGCCATGGCCGAGAGCGTCTCTGCATCGTCGGGGCCGAGCTTCAGAAGATGCATGGTGCTGCGGATCTCGGCCAAGCACGGTCGTCGCCGGTCCAGAGGCCTGGTCGCCGGTGCAGATCGAGCCCAAGGGATGGGTGTTGCCGGTGCTGGGTCTGGCGCGGGGTTTGTTGGCGCTTTCTGGCTGTTCTCGCTGGGAACCGCCTGATCTGAGGGATTGAATGCCTTGTCGCCGTCGCCGTTGTCGCCTCGACCCTGGACTTTTGGTCTCGATCAGGTCGCTTCCTGGCCCGTCCATCCCCCGAGTCCTCCTGCACCCAGTCCGGTCCGAAAGCCATGAGCAGCGCCTACGCCGTCAATTACCATCTGCGGTATGCTTGTCCTTACGGCACTGCCCCTCCTGCGGACTCTCGCAGCAGCATCACTCAGCCGCCATGCTCCCTCGCCCTCTGCACAGGGCCCACAAGCGCGATACCTTCATCGAGTTCATCAAGTCGCTGCTGCTCAATCCGTTTGTTCTGCACACGAGGATCAAGGACCCAGACCACTCGGCCTGGAGTCCGCTAGGCCCTCCCGGCACCATCCAGGCCCTTCAGGCGGCCCAGACGACCCAGACGACCCAGACAGGCTCCGGCCTCGACCGGGATCTGGACCGTTACTGTGAGGTCCTGGAGTGCATCGAAGAGCTCATTGTCGACCACATTCACAACCACGAGCAAGGTGAGTGGCATGCCGAGCCACAGCCCGCTCTGTTCTGTGCATTTCGAGCAGCATCCGATAACCCGATAGTCCCTGGGTGCAAATGCGACTCTGAACCGGCCTGGTGCTGCTTCCGCCGCAGGCCACCCCGAGCTTTCTCGCCTCGTCCAGCTCGTGCCATCCATCGGCCGGTTCTACACCCCGCTGCCGCTCAAGACGGCGTTTCTGAAGGTGAACAAGGCAAGAGCAATCGCTGCCCGCCGCAACGTCCCGCCTTCTTTCAACGACATCCGCTACATTCTCAACTCGGCACAGGTACGGAGATGCACTCGCGCATGAGCCGCCTGGATGCAGGAGCCAGAGTCCCGTTCCCCATGTCCGGACTCATGGACGCTTCTCCTGGAGGGAAGTGCCATGCGTGCACTCATCGCGGCAGCCCTTGGCTCCGTCTCCCTCTCGAAACACAGGTCCTGGCTATCCACCCGGCCCTCCGGCTTGTCACCTTGTGAGTGCACATCGATATTCACCCCTGCCCCATCGTGTCCTTGCCGGTCTGAGAGTGCATGTACGGGCGCAAGTGCCATCACTCAATACCACGATCCTTTGCCACCGATTTGCACAGCGACGGGGACATGACGCTCTATGCCGATGGCGCCGACTTTGAGCGCGACTCGCAGCTCGTTGGGCTCATCATCGACCTGCTGAAGCATGGCCTTCATGTCGCCGTCGTGACTGCCGCTGGGTACCCCGGCAACGCCGCACGATACGAAAAGCGTCTGTCGGGCCTGCTGGAAGGCATGCGTGGCAGCAACCTCGGCAGCGTGTGTCTGGAGCGGTTCTATGTCCTGGGTAGGTGCAAGGCGGATGGCGTTCGATCGAGGGTCTCTCGGCCACCGGGTTCGATAAAGGCCCGCGCATCAATAGGTACGAGACCGCAGCCGTTTTGCTTTGCTGACACTGCCCTCATCCTCCCCAAGGTGGCGAGTGCAACTATCTGTTCCAGTACAATGCAGCGTCGGGCTCCTTGGTGTACATCCCCGAGGAGAGTTATCAGTCCGAGGCCGTCAAGTGCTGGTCCAACGCCACCGACCGGATTACCGATCTCCTCAACATTGCCCAGGCAAACCTCGAAAGCTATCGCACCGAGCTCGGCCTCACGGATGATCGCGCCTTCATCGTGAGAAAGCCCAGAGCCCTGGGGCTCTGCGCTGCTCCGGGCGTCAAGCTCACTCGCGAAGTTCTGGTGAGAATAAGGGGCCGCTCCATCACAGCCGACAGTCACCGCATCGCCATGTATCAGTGCGAGTTGCTGCAAGGCTTTGCCCCGACTATGCATTGCATCCACTATGCTGAGCTTTGCTGTCCCTCGCTCCCAGGATGAATGCGCTCTCGGCGTCCAAAAGACCCTCAACAACTATCTGTATTTGGGGAAACTCAAGGCCGCAGCCCGCGGAGATGCCAGCTGGGTCTCGATCCCGTTCTGCGCCTTCAACGGCGGAAACGACATGTGGGTCGATATCGGCAACAAGCTCATCGGTGTGCAAATTCTGCAGCAGTATCTTGGCACCCACGGACACGAAACCCTCCATCTCGGCGACCAGGTGAGCTTGGCTGGCACATGGGGGCGCGAATGCGGAACTGCAGACACTGTGGACCACGCAGATACCCGGCAGCCGGCTGTTCAAGTGTCTGGTTGAGTGCTGGCATTGTCTGCACTTCTAACTTCTGCCTGCCGGCACCGTGGCTGCCGACTGTGACCGCAACATGCGCCAGTTCCTCTCCACAGGCAACGACATTGCTACCCGCTCGGCCTGCTGCACCATATGGATCACCAGCCCTGAAGAGACGGCCGAGGTCCTCAATGATCTCCGCGATTTGCTCGAGTCTAGGGCTTAATCTACTGATTCGCAGCAGCACTGTCGAGGGCGAGAAGTGCAGGACAGCGTGCCATCCCTTGCCCCCACACCGGCAACGAGACCATGACTCGACGGCCGGATAGCTTCAAATATATGTATATATTCATGATTGTCGAGCGTCGCCTCAAAGAAGTGACCCGCCACATCATCTGTTTGCTTGTGCACAGCGATGCAAGCTGGGCCGAGCCATGGTGATTTCTCTCTCGCTCCTGTTCATCGTCATTTTTGTGTATCCTCGATCACCGTGCTTCAGGCTTCGCCTCACACGGCTTGCTTGCTTGTCCGCTTTCACTCTCGGGTCTCTCACTTGACTTTGTTTTTGGCTTTCTTCTTCCCACTTGAGCTGCTGCCGTTGCTGTCGCCGGCTTCGTGGCTCTCGCGGGCATCGTGGCGATGGGCCTCCTCATCTCGAAGCTGCTTCATCCACATCTCGTGGTATACGCCGTCCCGCTTCTGCATAAGCTCTGCGTGGTTTCCCCGTTCGACAATCTCGCCTTTGTGGAGTACCAGGATGACATCCGCGTGGATGACGGTGCTGAGTCTGTGGGCCACGATCAGCGTAGTGCGGTTGGCCGTCATTCTCTGCAGCGCAGCTTGAATCTGCCGCTCGGTGTGCTGTTGGTTACAAGTGGATTGTCAGTCGCCTGCAACTGCCGAGCCAGTTCGTCGACACTGCGCTCCTTGCTCTCCCAGCCAGCTTGACCGCGTCGTTCCTGCATCTGGCTCTGTGGGTGCTGTGTAGATCATGCTACCCACCGTGTCGAGGGCAGAGGTGGCTTCGTCGAGTAGGACAATTTTGGGGTCTTTTAGGATCGTCCGCGCGATTGCGACCCGTTGCTTTTCTCCGCCGCTGAGACGCAGACCTCGTTCGCCCACGCGGGTATCGAATCCTGACCCCGGATGGCAACAAGGCGCACTCGATTTAGCGAATATCCTCATGCAAGAACGTATCCCTTAGTCTCCAATACACGCCCGGTTTGCCCATACTCCCGGCATATCATCGTCGTGGAGTTGCTGCTTACCGTCCGGGAAACATAATATCGAGTCGTGGATCTGTGCCGCTTTGGTGGCGGCGCACAGCTCCTCTTCGGATGCCTCCGGACGGCCATACAGGATGTTGTATCGCATGGTGTCGTTAAAGAGAACTGTATCCTGTAAAACACACCAGGGCGGCGGTGATAGGATCAGGATCGAGACGACGACAAGCGCCATATCCAGTGCAAACTCATATCAATCCATGCCGATCCATGCCGATCCATGCCGATCCATGTCAATCCATGATGGCCCTGTTACCTGAGGCACGACTCCGATGACGCTGCGCAGAGACCCCAGTTTCACCGATCGTATGTCTTGTCCGTCGATCGTGATTCGGCCCTCCTGCACATCATAGAAACGGAAGAGCAGGCGCAATATTGTGCTCTTGCCGCTGCCCGTTGGACCGACCAGAGCAACCGTCGATCCAGCCTCGATCTTGAATGATATGTTGCGCAGAATGGGCCGGCGTGCATCGTAGTAGAAGCAAACATTCTCTGACAGCGTTGATAGGGCCGCGGTCAGTGTCGTTACAGCGCCCATGGCGATTTTGAAGGGCAGACGAGGACGACTTGAGTACGCCTTGGCTCTGTGGACTGGCATTGCTCTCCTCTGGAGTGAGGCCACTCACCAAACTCGACCTCGCCGGCAGTAACGACCAGCGGCACAGCATTGGGGTCATCGTCGACTTCGATGGGCTCATCCAGCAGGTCGAGCATTTTCTCCATGTCCACAAAGTTTTTCTTTTGCAGCGTATCACACAGGCACGGGTTGCAAGAGCCAGAATCAAGGTGTTGTCTGGAGTGAGCCTCGGGAGTCAAAGATGGTCTGGGTCCGATGTGCCACATCCATATGGCATAAGATGACCCACCTGGATGACCCGATAGTAGTTCTGCTCGGCGGCATTCAGTACAAAGGTTAGACTCGCCGTTGCAGTACCAAAGTGGCAGGACCGTTCGCAGTCCATGCGCTGGCAATGCGTAGCGCCAGCAGTATCCCCGCAGATCACACCCTTGACCATGGTATGCGCTCATGCACAACTCACGCCAAAGTAGTTTAGTGGGCCGTAGAGTTGGGTGATGTAGCTGAGGTACTGAACCAAATCGCCGATCGTCATAGTTTTTTCGATAATGACGCGGCGCGCGCAGAGACCGCATCCGATCAGGAGCCCGAACTGCACAATGAAGTTCTGGGCGGTGTTGAGGGCGCTCTGGCTGAGCGAGTTGATGAGATCGGCATGCTGATACTTGTTCAGGGCCTGTGTGTACTGCGCGACCTCGTAGGACTCGGCGTTGTAGTACTTGACAGTCTCAAAGTTGAGCAGCGAGTCGACGGCCTTGGCTTCCATTTCGTTGTCGAGTTGGTTGGTGAGCTTCTTGTATTTTGTCCTCCACTCGGTGATGGTGATGGTGACGATCAGGTACAGCACCATGGTGACAAACACGATCATCCCAAAGGTCAAGTCAAATTCCATCGTAAAGTAGATGCATGCAACGACAATGTCGATGAGCGTGGGTATCACGTTGAAAAGGATCGACGACAAGAGCGAAACAATGGATGCGACGCCTCGGTCTGCAAGGAGAGCGGAATGGGTGGGATTAGAAGTGATCCCGGCAGTGTCCCCAGGACTTTGGCGGGGATCTTGCGTCCGTGCGATGCTCCAGCGGCTCTAACAGCGGGATTGCCATGACTACAGCCTTACCCTGCACTCGAAGAATCTCGCCCGTCTTTCGGTTCAGATGGAAGCGCAGCGACAGACTGAGCACAGCCCAAGTGCACATGAAGCCATGGAGTGAGTGAGTGCCCCCCAGCGGACCATGCGTGCCAGCACAGGGATGAAGCCCGAGTTGGCAGCGAACTGGCCACCCAACGGCCCTTTCATGGATGCGAGACACAGGCGGACGTACTGGTGCAGATGCTCAAACATCTTGATGGATATCTCACGAGTCGTGAACTAGTGGAAGCAGTCGCCGTGTCAGCACTCCACCATCGCAGTCCCGATGTCAGCCATACACACCATGCTGCGAGCTCTTGCGAGACACTTGGTACCTGCCCAACCGGGATCCACAGATACGTTTGCAGGCCCGCAAGCAGCCCGCCGTTGCCTTGCAGGAGACGCAGAAACACAAAGAGAAGCAGATCCGGCCAGGGAATGACGGACTCTAGCTGCTCGAGTGTGAAGCTGCTGGACGTGCTCAGCATATCCAAAAGTCGATCATCGCCCATGACTTCGATCAGCCGCTTGTACTGCTTGGGGACCCAGAGGTTGACCGCTCGGCCCAGGATCAGCAGGACGCCGCAGCACATCACCATGAGCTGCAACCTCCAGTTCTTGATGCCGCTTGGCCACAGGAACGGCATGAGCCGCCGGATATGACGGGAAAACTGCCCGAGGGTCTTTGGCGGGGCATACTTGTCGGGCTCGCCCGTCTCCGTGGGCCTGCTGTCGTCATAGAGCTGTGAATTCCAGCGACACTTGAGAAGCCAGATGCTGCATCCGACCAGCACGGCAGTCATGAGCCACCGCAAGACCAGCAGCAGAACATACGGTGCCTCGACCTCGTAGCTGTCCTCCGGAAACTTGCTGGCGTTGCCGAGATAGGCCCACAGATGAGCGGCCTCGATCGTGGCGAGAGCCCAGGCATATCCCCAGAACAGATAGGAGGCCGTTGAGGGGACGGTAGGAGGGTATCGCGGTGCAGCAAAATACTCGGCAGCCCAGGGAAGGACAGCGAGGGTATAGAGGACGATGAACTGGGCCCGGGGCGGTGTTGCTGGCGCCGGAAGAGAGCCCGGCGATAGACGGCTGAGCAGGAATCCTGCAATTTCGATGCCAGAGACCAGGATGGTCCAGAGCACCACCCGCCGAGCTGCCGCGATGGTGCGTCTGGCTGAGGGACTTAGCGGCTTTGGGGGTGCTATTGAAGACCCATGAACCGAGGGAGCCGGCTGCTCTTCGTCGTCATCTGAGTGTCGGGCCATGATCAGGAACAGGCAGCAGCAGCGTCATGTGCAATACGCCCCGCCGGTCTGTTCTTGGGGCCGTCAGCGGCCAGCAGCAACTCACCCGGAAGCAGTGGCTCCTCTTCATCCGAGTGCTGATGAGAGCGATACCGAGAGGCCAGGGCTCCAATCCATCGGACAGCCGCAAATACGATCAGCAAAACACTCAGGAGCGTGCGCAGGACGCACGGCGACAGGATGCCAAGCTCGGGAATGAACTGAGGCTGCGGGCAGAACGGAACCGAAACGAATGGATCCATGGCGTGCGGATCGGCTGGCATGCGAGAGCGAGTCGCTCGCGGATCTGGGGGGGGGGAGAGGATCGGGACTGATCTGCGGCAGATGGAGGAGGCAGAGGGCAGGGTATGCAAGACCCGAATTGGAGCTGGCCGAGGGCGATGGGCGGGGAGCTCTTGGGCAGGCAAAGATGGACTGCAACAGCCCCAAGAGCGCCCAGGGCCGCGATCAATGTGCCGATGACGACAGCAGCGGTGGTTGCGACGGATCACCGGGGAACGGGCTGGTCAGACCAGCTATGCGGCTTCCGACTTTCGGCTTCCGGCTCCAACCCAGCGACGTCGCTGCAGTCTGCTCGAAAGCGGATAGCCGTGCCGGCTGCAGAACAAGCCAATTGCGGGTGTAGAAGCAGGCCGAGCCCGTGGGAGTGTTGTTTCTCTCGACCAAGCATGTATTTGCGGCTCACTGCAAGCCGAGCGCCTTCGATTCTGTCTCGTAGATCACCATGCGCCAGAGTTTCTTCACAAACGTCTCCGCGTCGTCAAGGGCCTGGGTTCAGAGGAACGGGCAGATCAGTACCCACGAGTCGGTGGACACACCTCGCTTTCCCAAAGCTCGCCACAGAGACATCAACCACCAGGACGACGCCCAGTGTGCTGCTCACCATCTCAATGTCCGCAAAGAGCTGGCCGGCGCTCTTTTGGTCCCTCAGGGCTTGCAGAATAAAGTTGATCAAGTCCTGCTCCTCCTGGCCGAGATACTCAAGGATCTTCTTGGAGACGAACGGCTTGAGCTTCGCGTTGACGGTGGTGTCGTCCAGATGGCTCCAGCGAACAGTGTAGCCCCAAATGCTCTCGCGATCCGAGGGAATCGACTCGATCAGGTCTGTGATGGCCCTCTTACGCTCGTCTACCGTCATGATCCGGCCGACGACGCCTGTCGGCGCAGCGGGAGGATTCACGGCCACAGGTGTCTCGGAAGCCTCGGCCTTGTCCTGGTTTTGGTGGCTGTCGAGCATGGCCTCGAGGTCTTGCGAGCCCGCCTGGTCGGTAACGCCTCCGGCGGCAATACGGGCAGCCTCCTCCTGCTCATCCTGCCGATCGCGCGTATCGTTGTCGAGCTCCTTCTGCCGGATCGGTTGTCGATGCGACCACCATCGTTGCCTGTTGACAGAGCCATTGGCGATTGCCACGATTAGTAGATGCAGGAGCATCGGATAGCTGACAGCCCGCACGCCAGACACGATCACAAGCACTAATGTCTGGCTTGATCCCTTTCAAATAGAGCAGCATGGTGCCTGCAGTGGCTCCGTGCGATAGAGGCCGTGCTCGCAAGTTACGCAGCACTGGTGTCGCTCACCTGTCGCGATAAAACAGTTCGTCACCCTTTTCATTCTCGGCATCGTCATCCCACTCGGCATAGAGCTTCAGCATGTGCTCCCGTCGTCGTGCACGCTCCTTCTCGTCATCGGCCTCCTTGAGAAGATCCGACTCGTACTTGCGAATGCGTGCCTGTTCGCGGGCCTCGAGACGCCGCTCCCGCTGGAAATATCCACGAGCGAATATCGACGGTGGACACATCCGGTGGCCGGACAAGGCGTCAGACCCGTATGGATGCAAGGTATGCACGAAGTACGCACGGAGAGTGAGGCCAAGTGCCCCCGACATCCACTTACGTCTTGGAAAGCCTGGAGCATCTCCGCCTCGCGCTTTTCGACCCGACGCTTCTCTTCTTCCTCGTCTTCATCGTACTCCTTGAGCCGCTTCAGGACCTGGCGGTCGACTTTGAATTCATCCTGAGTCATGCTCTTTTCGATCTGCCGCTCTCGCTCGCGCTCGTCGCGCCGCCGCTGCTCAACCTCCATCTCCTCGCGCTTCTTCTTCATCTTGTCCTTGGCGGCCGATCGCTCTCGGAAGAAGGCAATCTCGCGACTGATGATTTCTCTCTGTGTTGGCGACATATCGGCAGGAAGATCCTCGCCGTTGTCGTGGTCATCTGTCTCGGTGATGTTCTTCATCGTGGACTGCAAGAAGTTGTCGGCCAGGGCAGACTTCATGGCTTCCAACACCGAATCCAGTGACTTTTTGGCCTCGTCGATACTCTGGGAAAACACTTCGTTCTTGCATCCATGGACATGCACGAGGAAAGAATACAGAGTGCGATGGCGGTGCGGTGAGCTTGCTGCTGCGCTGCGTCCAATGGGCAGGATCTGGCTGCGGTCAGCATCGATCGCACAGAGTGCTGTCCCAACCTACATCGGACATCTTTTTCTTGATATCCTCCAGCGGGAAGCGTGCTCCGTTGTCGGTTTGAATCTGTCACATTCAGGATGGCAAGGTGCAATGAGAACAGTGGGCTGATCCTTCCTTTCCCGGCAGACTCACGGAAACCACCGATGCGACATCACAGCGTTGCGTTAATGTGGAGCGGCTGAGGCTTACTCGGACGCTTCGAGCAGCACCGTTGTTGAAGCTGGGTAGCTCCAGGGGATTCACGGCCTTGATGATTTCCAGGGCCCGCACAACTGACTCGGGGTCTTCGAAGATGGCAAACCCAAAGGGCTTGGGCTTCCCGGTCGAGTCAGTGACCCGTCGCCAAGTCTGGACAGGGCCAAAGGTCTGGATGGGAAGCCACATGAAACGCAGACTCTGGTCAGTGGACAGACGGGCTCATCCGGCCAATACAAACTCATTTGCAGCAGCGCTCGACCGATTTGAAGCCGCAAAAAAAACAGCCAGCACGATCGCCGGGCTTCCCGAATGAGCAGAACAGCCAAAGGCCCCTGTGCCTCACCGCGAGGAACTTCTCGACCCATTCGTCCGGTACGCCATCCGAAATGCCGCTGACAAATAGAATCGAGAGCTTGTTTTCGGGATCAATGGTTGCCCGGGCTGGCAGACTCAGGTGCGGCGACACAATCGGCGGCCGGGCCGAGGCAGGGCCGTTGGCCGAGGGAGCTACGACGGGCTGGCTGTTTGCACCCGTGGCGAAAGGAACCGGTGGCCGGGCCGGGAAAGGTGCCGAGCCTCCAGGCGGCAGAAACGGCGGTTGGCTGCCTGGCGGCATCGTTTGGCCCGGCCCTCTGAAGCCCGCGGGAGGAGGGCGGAATGCTGCTGCCGAGGGTCCGGGGATAGAATATGCATTCCAGCATCAAAATGCGATCCGATGGCAAGATCAGATATGGCTCCCCGATCATGAAGCGATCGACGACAGAGCACAGGATGTGCGGGCCGGCAGGATCGGTACTTACGGAACGGCTGCGGCGGTCTCGAGTCCATCTCCGTGTGGCGACTGGGGCGTTCGATTGCGCAGATGCAAGTCTCTGCGGAGGGTGATCTAGATCGGGATCGATCGATCGACGGTCTGGGTGCTGACGCCCGACGAGACTGCTTTGTCCAGAGCGAGAAGAGACGCGGCTGAGATGCGGCGAGGGCCGGGCGAGGGCGTCTCGCCGGATTTCGAATCCTGCACCGTTTGGCCTCACCGACGTTTCGGCATATCAACTGCATCGACATCATCAGCTGCAATCGACGATACCCGCTGCATCGACGACATCAGCCTCACCCGATAATCCATCTCCTGACTTGACGGTAGCAACACATTCGCCGTCCTTGCGATTCAGCGCTCCTTCCACCAACGATGCCATTTGGCCATCGCGCCGTCGCCAGGTCGTTCCCGTTTCCAAAGTCGTATGTTTTTCAGCCCGTCCCTCCCCTTCTCCTTCGGTCTGTCCTTCATCCTGTCTCGGCCCGCTCGCTTCTGTACGCCGCGTCGCCGATGAGTACACTCAAGACATCTGTCGATGATCTGGTCTTCCAGAACACCATCACTGTCCAGCTGAGCTGCGACCCTCTCACTCCCGGGACACCCTTCGAGCGCCCCGAGTCCCGGAATGCGATGGCCCATACGCCCAGACAGGTCCGAAAGGCCCACTTTTCGTACGTCGAGCCCGAAGAAGCCCCCGAACCGTACTTTATCGCGGCCTCGACGCACGCCGGCCGTGAGATCGATCTCGACATCCCGACGATCCTCGCCAGCCCAGAGGAGCGACAGAAGCTTGTAGACTTTGTCGCAGGCATACGGAAGGCCAAAGGTGCGGCAGCTCGCCCTCGGGAATAGGCAGACAAGAGGGGAAGGTATCGATACCCGGATGCCGGCCGCGTACTAATGAAGTGTGTCGCTGTTGTTCGATGGTCCCAGGGTCGAATCCGTGGGCTTATGCATATGCTGGCCACCAGTTTGGTTCGTTTGCAGGTCAGCTCGGAGATGGCCGAGCCATCTCTCTCGGTAAGTCTCTGCATCCCGACTCAAACAGCACATCGGACGCCCTGCATTTCCTCAGAGCCGAGTCCTCCACGATCTTGTCCGTGCGTACTGATGCCGTGAATGAAATCTACCAGGCGAAGTCGTCAATACCCGCGGCCGGCGATGGGAACTGCAGCTGAAAGGTAGCGACTGCGGGCAAGTCAAGTCGAGCAACGGTGTAGTTCAAGACAGATCACACAGCCTTTCGGCTTTCTAACTTTGTCAGTCTCTCCGCTGTCCTTGCTGCTGTCCAGGTGCCGGAATGACGCCGTATTCTCGGTTCGCCGACGGCTATGCCGTTCTACGCTCGAGCATCCGCGAGTTCCTGTGCTCTGAAGCTATGTTCCATCTCGGCATCCCAACGACGCGAGCGTTGGCCCTCATCGGGTCGTCCCGGATCGTTCAGCGAGAGCAGGATGAGTCCGGGGCCATCGTTTGCCGTCTGGCTCCGAGCTGGATCCGGCTCGGCAACTTCGAGCTGTTCTACGCCACGGGCGACTCCGAGAACCTGCAGAAGCTTGCCGACTATGCGATTACGATGCACTTTCCCGAGATCCAGCCCCCGGACGGAAGTGTGGATGGACCACAGACGGGCAAATACACCCAGCTCCTCGAGCGGGTAGTCACAAAAACGGCCGAGATGATCGCTCACTGGCAAGCATACGGTACTATCTGAGCCTATGTTCAAACGATAGCAGCTGTTGCATCAGTGCAGATTGCAGTCATGCTGTTCGGAGACTCTGAACCCAGGGCTCGTGGCTGTTGTGATTCGCCGACTGATACAGACCATACGAGTATCGCTATTCTGACTGTATATTTGTTGCGCTCGCGCCGTGCATGGCGCTGTGGCATTACTTATCGGTGGTAAATGGCAACACAGGGTTCTGCCATGGTATGTTGGCAATCGTACCCGCAAGCTGCTGCCATTTGCTGCTGCGTGCAGCTGGCTCTCCATTTGTCGTCAGCCTCTCCCTTGCAACATCTGATGCACCGAACTGGCTGACATTCATTCACAGGCGTCATGAATACCGACAACTTCAGTATCCTGGGTCTCACGATTGATTACGGGTATGTGCAGCGATTCGTTGTGTCGCGCGGTTGGACTACATAATGACCCTGGCTCTGACCGACAACCTCCACCCAGACCGTTCCAGTTCCTGGATGGATACGATCCGGATTACGTTTGCAACAAATCGGATTTCACCGGGATGTACGCCTTCTCGGAGCAGCCTGAGGTTGGGCTGAGAAACATGGTCAAGTTTGCTACAGCCATCAGTCCTCTGATCATCCAAGAATGCGGCGGCGACCGTGAAAAGGCGTCAGGCGAGCTCCGACCAGCCCTGAACCAGTATTCGTCGATTCTGTCGGATCGATATGGCAGGCTGATGGCCAAGGTGCGCAAATGCAAATAATGTCAAAGTGCTTGTGGGGTGGAGTCACTCTTCCTGTGTCCGCTCGTCATCGAGGAATGCTTTTGTGAGCATCAGGGTGCTTGCGGGACGGTCAGTGTATGTGCTGTGCTTCCTACTAACGATGGTATCCTCACATGCTCTGTATCTATAACTGTGCCTGACGAGCAGAAGATTGGCCTTGCTACTTACAAGGAAACCGATCTCCAAGACGTGATCTACCCACTCCTGACGATCATCGCCAAAGAGGCGGTGGACTATACGCTCTTCTTCCGGTCCTTATCACAGTTCTCGATCGCCTCAACAGATGCCCTCTACCCTACCGAAGCCTGCTCCCGCACCGGGCCGACAGAGCCGCGCCTGATCATTGCTCAGGCGAAGCCCAGCCTTGGGGCGGCGCTGCAGCCGTGGCTAGAGATCTATCGCAAGCGTCTGCTGGAGGACATTTCCGGTCCTGACGAGAGCTGCCCGCTTGTCACAGCCAGTCGCGAGGCCGAGCGGAGAAAGCAGATGGACTCGATCAACCCCCGATACATTCTGCGGAACCATCTGGCGCAAACGGTGATTGAAGCAGCCGAGGTCGGCAACTATGCTGAGGTCAACGAGCTCCTCAATGTTCTATCGCGGCCTTTTGAAGACGGCAGCATCCAGGAGCAGGAACGATGGGGCGGCGCTGTGCCGGACTGGGCCGCGGGCGTCAAGTGCAGCTGCTCATCATAGTCCGCAGGAACGTGGTCGATTCCTCTGCCAATATCACTTGTTGCCGCCCGTATATTCCGCGAGTGCATGAGCCCCCCCCCTGCGCATGCATTGCCTGTTGAGAATAGTACATGACCTTTGGATGCAGAGCTGCCGTTACCACCGATGTCCCGCACGATCGCCGCGGCCCGCCAAAAATCACAGAATCCAGGGCCCAGGAGCTTCCTCGTCTTCCCTCGCTGTTTGGAGGAGCTTGCGCGCCAATGGCCGGGCTGAAGCACTGCCGGACAACCAAGTCGATCAAGTGCAGCGCATCATGGCCACTGTATCTCGTATCGTCGGAGTGCGGGTGGAGGCGCCAAAGCCCTCGACATGGCCTGCCCTGGCTCTGGTCCACCGAGGCTGGGCTGTTCTTGATCTTGGCGATCTCGCAGGCAAAAAAAGGCACATGTGAACCGGTCCATGTCTGCGATCGCGGCACTCTCATTCTCGGGCATCGTGTATGCAGAGCCGGGGCAGCGGTTCGAGTTTTGCCCAAACATTCCTCATGTGCTCGGACATGTCGGCAGCTGGAATCTGACAGCAGTTGACGGCACAGTCCGTCCGCCGGGCTGGATCGACTTTGATCGCCGCACGGGATGCATACATGGTACGGAATCGATTGGCATGCCCCTGGATGGATGTGCCCCTGATGGATGTGCCCCTGGATGGATGTGCTTCCGCAACTCCCTTGGTATTCACGGCACAATTCGCCTCTCCGACCTCTGATTACCAGGCCAGCCCTCGCCAGACGCCGTTCCGACCCAGCTCTTCCTGCTCGCCCCGATGGGCTCGGCCGGCCTGTTTGCGACCCAAGTGACTCTGTGTCTCGGCCACTCGTGCCCACCTTCGATTCCCACCCTGACCAGGCTCCAGCGCACCGGCATATACATCCAGGACTGTGGATACAGCCCGCCTCCCATGGCCATTGTGGGCCGGCAGTGGAACTACACTTTCCCGCGGAACGTTGTCTTTGGCAATGCCCTCGTCTACACTGTGCGGATATCGCCCGCCGACAGCTGGATCCGGGTCAGCAGTCTGTTCTTCTCGGGCGTGCCCAGCAAGACTGGATGGAGCAACGTTGAAGTGCTTGTGCAGGATGCCGCCAATGCCTCCGCGCGGCTGCTGCTTGCGGTGCAGGCCATCGGAGTCGATTCAAGGCCGCCAGGAACCCTCTCCAGATCCAGCGCCAAACCAGCAGGAACCCAGCCAGCGAACCCAAATCCATTACAGCACCCAGGCACATCTGTGACGGTCTCTGCTTTTGTATCGGCGTCGCCATCTGCAGTCGCACCGCCCGATGTCGACCACTCGAACATGGACCAGGGTCTCGATGACTCGCACTTGATCGTTGTCGTTGCGGTTCTGTCACTACTGATTGCTGCTGCCCTTGTACTTGCCATCATCCTCTGGTGCGGTCGCCGCAACTCAAGCCGCCACCGCAGCAGTCAGTTACCCATCGACCAAGAACTGGCAAGAGACACATCCAAGTCACCGACACCACTATCGACGGTTGCTGGGCTTGCCGCTTGTTCTGACAGCCGGACCCGCCCGCCGTGTCAGATCCTTACCCCGTGGGAACATGCTCTTGCCGAGCATCGGCTGTCGCCTTTCTATCCGCCGGCAGTTGACACATACCGCCGACCGGTCTCGCGGTCGGTATCGTCTCTCTTGTCTCAGCAAAAGAGGCGTCTGATGCAAGCGATGCCACGGCCCACTTCGACTCCAAGCCTGGGCTCATGCAGTCGGGGCACACGGGCCGCTCTGCTTGGGCCGCAGGATCCGGCCCCGTCGCTGTCGTCGGTGCGATATCGCTCCAGGCCGATTTCGCAGTGGATGATCCTGCCATCGAGCGCGACAGACTCGCATTCCAACTGGCGGGACTCGGAGACGACCGGCCTCGCGGGGTATCTGGAAGACTCGTGCTCCTCGCTCTACACGCAAGAGTAGGCAGAGGTGTCTTTACCATGCATGGAGATTTGCTGCA
This sequence comes from Polychytrium aggregatum, assembly GCF_025602895.1. Taxonomy (NCBI): domain Eukaryota; kingdom Fungi; phylum Chytridiomycota; class Chytridiomycetes; order Polychytriales; genus Polychytrium; species Polychytrium aggregatum. The sequence continues at coordinate 51,797 of NW_026516406.1, forward strand.
GGCCAGCATCAATACAGTCAATCCAGAAAGAAACGGGGCAGTTACTTTCTGGCACCAGCGACACAGGACTGCTGATCCGTAGGCTCTAGCGAGCAAGCCATGCGATTGTTCTCGTCCTGGTTGGCAATCTCCTAATGTGGTGCATTCACTCGACCCTCTGGACAGCTCCATGGTTTCTCGATATCAAGATACTCGGCCTTGTCGAGTCGCTTGGCTTCTCAGCACTGTGAGCACACCTGGAGATCGAGTCGCTTGAATCGCCGTGGCTGGGTGGTGTCCTTGATTCAAAACACAGAATGGTCATGGCCAGCGGGCGATGTTTCGAGTGATAGCATTCACCAACGACCAATATCCGTTTTGACAGTAAATTCCTCTCAGACTTTGCCTCGACGACCAAAGCGAGCAGGGCGGAAGCAACCCTGGTCGAGGTCGTCGCCTGCTCGCACCGCATCCGGAATACACATGTCCGTCTGCATGCCCGCGGATGTACAAACGCATGACCACGAGCACATCGCCGCCGGGCTGGTCGTTCTTGTCGACAGTGGCAAATTTGCGCTGCCCGGCTGATCAGGCCTGACATCCCCTGGATATCGAGCCTCGGCGCCCCATGGGGACAGCCCTCGTGCCAGTCGTCTGCCTCTTGCTCTTGCCGCCGAGTTGCCCCTTCCCCCATGATGCGATGCTGCTCACGGCCTCTTGCATCCGTCCTGCATCCCTGCTGCAGCCGGGCTTTGCTGCGTGTCCCTGTCGCCATCTGGTCTGCCTTGTCGTCCTGCCGCGATCTTTGCTGTCTCGTGGCCCAAGGTTTTGCAAGTCGCTCGTGCCGCCCGAACCTGGCTGATGCAGCAGCCGCCCTTTCTTTTCCGATGCTGGGCGTGGGGGGAAGAAAGATCGGCCGTGTGTCGCTCACACTATCCCACACGACCAGGCAGCAGACCGCCACCACCACCACCACCCCTCCATCCCCGCTTTCGCTGGGCCTCCCGCCGCCCAGGCCGCCTTGTCCAGCAAGCAACACCCGTTGTCACTTTCTGTGCTGCTTGTCCTCCACTGCCTTACTCCAGAGGAAGGAAGGGAAGGTGCACGGACGCCCTTTCCCACAGTCCCGCGCCGCTTGCGGCTGGGCCTGTGCGCCCCAGCATCGCCCTGTCGCGCCGGTCACGCTGGCGGCCTTTCTTTTTCGCCCTTGATGGCGGCCTGGACCTTTCCTTTCTGTGTCAAGGCGACGGAGGAACAGCGAGAAGAGCGGCCGTCCGGTGTCTGGGCATGGATCGCTGTGAGTGAGCGTGGTGTCGCCTGCCTTGTCTGGGCTGGGGCTGTCGGCCGTGTATGGCTGTGTATAAAGCGGCTGCAGCCCCCTCGCCCAGGGCTTGTGGTCGTCGCTCCTGGGTCCTGCTCCTGTCCGTATCCATCCGCCCGTCCCTCTGTCCATTCGCCATGCTGGTTTCCAGAACCCTTCTCGCCGGAGCTGGTCTCCTCCTCGCCTCGTCCTCCGTCTCGGCCAGCGCCTCCAGCGCCGGCGTCAGCAACCGAGTGATCGGCTACCATGAGTCGTGGTACTACTACGACTCGCCTGGCAACAAGCCCTTCGATGTATGGGATCTGTCTGCACCTGCCATCTGCAACTGCCATCTGCAACTGCCGTCTGCAACTGCCGCCTGTGTCGATGCTCTCCCAGCGCTCTAACACTCTGCCGGCATCCAACAGTTCACCCCGACCATCGTCTCCAAGTACACCCACATCAACTACGCCTTCGCCACCATCCACTACCACCCTCCCACTGACCAGTACTACATCGGCTTCACCGACTCCAACGCCGACTATGTACGTTGCACCGATTGCATGTGTCTCTCCCTCGCCTGGTGGTGGTGGATTGGGTCTCGTTCGCTCGATGCCGATACTCTGATTGACTTTATCGGTCTTTGCACCACATCCACTCCATGCAGCTTGACTGCGTTGGCACCAGCTGCCCCAGCGAGTGTATCCCCGTTCCCCAGAACCAGCTCTGCACCCCCGCCGGCAAGAAGACCGCCTCCAAGGTCGCCATGGTCCCCTACATCGGTGCCTCTGGTGCCTGCCCCGACACCACCTGCTTCAACCCCTCGTCGGCCCCCGGCTCGCCCCGCACTCCCCCGTGCGAGGCCGTCCTGGACTCCAACATCCAGAAGAGCGGCAGCACCCCGGTCCTCTGCGGCAACTATGCCTATCTCATGAGCAAGGTCAAGAAGTCGGCCCCCAACCTCCGCTACCTCATCTCGGTCGGCGGCTGGTACGACTCGAACCTGTTCTCGGCCGCCACCGAGGACAAGTACATCGACAAGCTCGTCACCAGCATCGTCAAGTTTGTCCAGTTCTTTGGCTTTGACGGTGTTGACTTTGACTGGGAGTACCCCGGGTGGGAGCACGGCGGCGAGCCCGTCAGCCCCAATGCCCCCTCGGGCACCGGTAACTCGGAGAACACCTACGACTGCTCCGTCACCAAGTGCGCTTACCCTCAGCGCACCAACGACACTGCAAAGTACTCCAACCTGATGGCCAAGGTCCGTGCTGCCTTCACCGGTGCCGGCAAGAACCCCCACGGCGAGAACTACCTCATCTCGATCGCCGCCCCCGCCGGTCTCGACAAGATCAACAAGATCGACACCAAGGCCGTCTGCAACTCGGTCGACTATGTCAACATCATGACCTACGACATCCACGGCGAGTGGGAATCCACCACGAACCACCAGGCCGGTATCTACGACGATACTCCCAACCCCACCGCTCCCGAGACCTCGGTCGACGTTGCCGTCACTCAGTGGCTCCAGGGCTGCCCCTCCAGCAAGGTCGTCATTGGCATTCCCTTCTACGGCCACGCCTGGTCCCAGGTCAAGGACGGTGGCTCGCACGGTCTCTTCCAGGCCGGCTCTCCCCCCACCAACGCCGACGCCTACAACTACCACCAGATCATCACCGACAAGACCCTGACCACCTACTGGGACGACAAGGCCCAGGCCAGCTATGCTTATAGCGCCTCCGAGTCGCTCTTTGTCTCCTTCGACGACCCCCAGGCCATCTCGGCCAAGGTCCGCTACGCCCAATCCAAGAACCTCGGCGGCTTCATGGTATGTCCAATGCTTGATGTCGATGCCGATGTCAATGTCAATGTCGATGTCAATGTCGATGGCAATACGCCGCGCGATCACTTCTACTTGCAGGAGAGAACGCATCTCTTCCCTCGTTCTCCCTTCCCGCATCCGACGCCAGTCTCTGGCCAAGAGTCGGCTCCTTATTTGAGACCGACACTGGTATGCTCACCATGTACTATCTCTTCGTTCGTTCGTTCGTTCCAGGTCTGGCCCATCGATGGTGATGACGCCAACGACACCCTCCTCACCGCCCTGACCTCCAACCCTGGCCCTGTCCCTCCCCCTCCTCCTCCGGCCACCTCCACCGCTGCCAGCAGCAAGACCACCACCACTGTCGTCAAGACCAGCACCGTTGTTCCTCCTCCTCCTCCCACCACCAAGAGCACCAAGACCAAGACCACCAAGACCACCACCAAGAAGACCAAGACGCACCACCAAGAAGGGCAAGACCACTACCAAGAAGGGCAAGAAGACCAAGACTAACTAGATGTCTATGTCCTGATATCTTCCCCCCCCCTTCCCTTTCCCTGGCGGAGCTGGAGAAGGGGAAGGTTTCCCATCCGATCCACCCCGACTGGGCGACTCCTGTCCCATC
>NW_026516407.1:0-55007 GCF_025602895.1 Polychytrium aggregatum
CCGCTACGTCTATGCCTTTGTCGAGCCCGGCCACTTCCCCGTCTGGGACTGCACCCGCTCGTTCACCGGCCAGAACGTGCCTCCCCACACCACTGTCACCTGCTACTTCTCGCTCGACCAAGTCGATCCCCAGAAGACTCTCACCCCCGGCACCGAGGGCTCCGTCGTGCTCGAGGATCTCACCCAGGCTGGCGCCCTTGGCTTCTGGACTGCCCAGGGCACCAACATCCAGTTCCATGTGCAGAACTAAAGCACAGCAACGCGCTCGCCGGACCACGAAGCACCACCGACCCGAAGCCATCGCTGATGGGAGCGGCCAGTGCTCGACCCTGTCTTTGGGATTTTCGAGCTTGATCGCTCTCCCTTCTGCGTGTCTTTGAGTTTGGTGTGCCTTCACCCCCCCCCCAGGCATTCATCCTCTTCTTCCTCCACCTTTCTCCTGTCCGTGGATCTGATCTCTGGTCCAGTTTGTGTCTCTTCTTGCCCTGCTTGTTTCACTGCCGACTCTCTGTCACTCGGCTCGATATCGCCTCCATTGGCTGTTTCGATCTGGTACAGAGGCACCCTCACCTTTCTCCTCGATCCTGTGCGGCTCTGCAGCTCCCTCTCCCTTTCTTTGGATCTCCTTCTCTTGGTTCCATTCCTTCCCTTGCTGCTGTCGCCCAATAGTCCGATCTTGCTCTATGAATACTTGTGCTTCCGGGATGAGACGATGGAAGGGAGCCCACCTCCCGACCGGATGCATCCAATCCCGGCTGCGTTTGCCGCTGGCATCGCTTTATTTCATTCGGCATCGACAGCAATAGCCTAATACATACCTTATACTTGACTCGCAGCGGACCCAACGAGTCATCATTATCGGATGCCGCTTGTTGGGGAGGGAGGAGTATGCCTTGGACAGGCCTTGGACGGGCCTTGGACAGGGGACGATGCCTCTTGTTCTTCGAGGACATTGCTCTGATACCCAAGAATAAGTATATATTGAGAGCCATTTGGCGAGGGCAGAGGGAATAATGACGAGTTCGGGGACAAATGGGGCGGAGGAGGGGAGAAGGGGTCGATCGAGCAGGATGAGTACATTAGTTCCTCAGAGCCACTTCAAAGGCACATCCTGTGTTCTTCTTGACGTCTTCCACGGTGACACCCGGCATCAGCTCCACCAGCTGGAGAACCTTGCGGTCCCGATCGACCTCAAAAACGCACAGATCGGTGATGATCATGTCGATGCAAGCCTTGCCGGTCAGCGGCAGTGAGCACTTTTCGAGGATCTTGGACCGACCGCCCTTGGCCGTGTGCTCCATCGTTACCACGACCTTGGTGCCCTCGGTGGCAACCAGGTCCATGGCGCCGCCCATGCCCTTGACCATCTTGCCGGGAATAATCCAGTTGGCGAGGTCGCCGGACTGAGAGACCTCCATGCCGCCGAGGATGGTGAGGTCAATGTGTCCGCCCCGGATCATCGCGAACGAGTCGTCGCTCGAGAAGATCGAGGCTCCGGGCAGCAGCGTGACGGTTTCCTTGCCTGCGTTGATCAGGTCCGGGTCTTGCTCGCCGGGCTTGGGGAAGGGGCCGAGGCCGAGGATGCCGTTTTCGCTCTGCAGGTGGACGGTCATGCCCTCGGGGATGTAGTTGCTGGCCAGCATCGGCATGCCGATGCCCAGGTTGACGTACATGCCATCCTTGAACTCGGCGGCGGCACGACGAACAATCAGCTCGCGGCGCTTGGCGGCATCATCGAGCAGCTGGCCAGTGCCCTTCTTGCCGGGGACATTCAAGCCATCGCCAGTGTTCAGGGTCAGACGCTGCGCGACGGTCAAAGTTGGGAGGAGGCCGGGCCAGCAAGATACAATCCATGTGAGTTGCAAGCCAATGGCAGGTACAGCCACGGGATCTGCAATAGTGGAAACTGCTCCGCGAATACACCCGCAGCGATATCGGTACCAACCTCGATGCGCTTCTCGTACTTCTCACCCTTGATGATGCGATGCACATAAATTCCTGGAAGATGGATGTCTTCTGGCGAAAACGTGCCAGCTGGAACGATTTCCTCAACCTATTTCGTTGGCAGATGTGCGGGTCAGCCAGACAGGTCATCAGCTACATCCCAAGTAGCAGACTAAAGAGCATAACACAAGGGACCTTGGGAGCTGCGAGCACACTCGACTCGATCTGCAATGCCTTGGGCCGATTGCAGCGCGCTCTTACCTCAGCAATAGTGACTTTGGCGGCGCGGGCCATGGCAGGGTTGAAGTTGCGTGCAGTGCGGCTGATGGAGCCAGAGCGATCGATATCAGTCACATTGCCTCGCAGGCGTTTGCACGAGCCACATCGGATGTTGGTGACGGATGTGCATTACAAGCCAGTGGGAAGGGAGTTGGGGCAAGTCCCCTTGCATGCTTACTGGAAGATGAGGTTGCCCTCGGTATCAGCCTTCCAAGCCTTGATCAGAGCATAATCGCCGGTGATGGCTTTCTCCATGACGTAGTTGCGTCCGTGGAACTCGCGCGTTTCGCGGGGCTCGCTGACAATCGCAGGGACCTTGCCGCGGCCTCCAGCAGGATCGTATTTGATGGGAATACCGCCCTCCTGGACAGTGGTGCCGTAGCCGGTGGCCGTATCTGTCCGAGTGATGCATCAGGGGCATGAGGATCGCGGTCGAGTCGGTAACAGCGCATCTCACTGAGTTTCCTCGAACTGCACTCGATTTCCTTCGACTGCATTGGGTCCCTCCCATCTCGATGGCCTGCTGCCAGGTGGCAAGAGCCCTCCAGCCCGACTCGGTTATACAATGCATAGTACTCACAAAAGGCGGGGATGCCGGCACCGCCGGCGCGGAGACGCTCAGCCAAAGTGCCCTGCAAGATAGCGACAAAACCCAGAGGAGCAGACGATGCGCATGTCAGTCGAGATGGACTTGCGGTGCGTGGCCGTGTCCGAGAGCGGCTCTGGCGATGCAGTGGGTCGCGGAGAACAAAAACAATACCTGAGGAGTGAGCTCGACTTCAAGCTCGCCGTTGAGATACTGGTTCTCAAACTCTTTGTTCTCGCCGACATAGGAGCTGACCATGCGCTTGATCTGGAGGGCAGAATGCACAACGCATGAGCAACGAGATGCAGTGGAGCGGAGCGGACGGGCCAAGATCGAGAATGGTGCGCCCGGCACTGCCTGTTGCGAACGCAACACAGCCAGGACGAGCAGCCACGACAGCGATGCAGACCTGGCGGGTCTTCAGGAGATGGCCGAGTCCACAGTCGTCGACCCTGAGGTCCGATGGATGGGAGAAAGCTCGGTGAGCAAAGCGCGGTCGACGAGATCAAGATTGCACAAGGCCGGCACTAGCACCACACCAAGTCGCATCGCATCGCATCGCATCGCACCAGCGTGGCGGTTGCCTACCCAGCGTTGTTTGAGACGACGGTGAGGTCGTTGATGTGGGTGTTCTTTCTCAGTTCGGCGATGAGGTTCTCGGGAATACCGCAGAGGCTGGAGAGTGCCGAGGCGAGGAGTGCACAGGCGGAGGGATGTCAGCAATGCGCCGCGTGGTCGGAGTCGGAGCTGGTTGTGTGGACGGCGGTCGAAACCGTGTGCGGAAGATCCGACCAGGACGACAATGGCAGGGCGTGCCTGCTGCCCCTCCTCCTCCTCCTGCCACGTTCATGCGTCTGTGGAGCCCGGGACTGATTTCCGTGCGCGATCGACGATGTGGAGCTGTCGATGGACAGGTATCGCCGACCGCAGAGTCCAGAAAGCCCGACAAGAGTCGCGGAGGGTGTGCTCGGCCCCAGACCCACCCGGACCCACCCGAACGACGCAACCTACCCAAAGCCGCCGACAAGCAGTGTCTGGCTCTTCTCGATGCCCTTGATCGCCTCCGTGGCCGAGCGATAAATCTTGCCCAAGGCCATGGCCGAGACCGAGAACCAGCGGAGGGAGGACAGAGGGCCGCGGCGCACCTGGGAAACAGCAACTCGACTCAGAAACATGGTAGCGAGCACTCGAGCAATCGGATCCAAAGACGGAGACAGAGGCAAGATCAGAGGAGGAGGAGAGCAAAGCCGTCTGGACAACCAAACGGAGGGACGACCGGGCTTTTCAATGTGTGTGGGGGGAGGGGCTGCGCGGAGGCTGAAAAATTGAAGAGCGGGTGTGATCCGGGGATGGCATCAGGCGAGGCCAATCGAATAGGCTAAAGCCGCCGAACGGGCGAATAGCGTGGGATGGCGCTGCCGACCGTTCCGAGGCGAGGGCGGACCAAAGATGTGCTTCATAACGCACGCTCTGTGGCCTGAAACCGGAGCGGCGGAAAGGAGGGGGTTGGTACTGCCGACGACAAAGGCCCAGATCTTGTGCACAGATGGGGCTGGACAGGCGGGGGCGTTTTCCCGGGCAGCGCAAGCGGCAGACGGGGTTGTTTGCGGGTGGTGACCGTGCATGCTATGAATAGCATCGTGTGGGCAAATGCAGAAAGTGCAAGGCAAATGCAGGGGAAATGCAGAAAAGTGCAAGGCAAGTGGAAAGACTGCCCGTGCCGTTGATCATGTCGTCCGTTCTGGTATCCATCCCGCCGACTTGAATGCCAGTCCGCACTATGCGAACTGCCGATGTGCTTTCGCATGTCGGTGTGCTTTCGCCTGTCGATGTGCTTTCGCAGCAAAAGGACGCGCCCGTGACCACCCCGCGACAATCACATGCGAGCGTGTGTTTGTGCGCGGCAGGCGCGTCAGGACTGGGGCTGTGCGCAGTCGGCTGCGCAGGGCAAGGGCAAGGGCGCGGCGGCCCTGGCAGAAGCAAGCCGCAAGGCCAGCCCAGCCCTCCGCCAAACAGCCGGGTCGCCTCCACCAAAAAGCACCAGGCCCTCTCCACCAGACGGCCCAGACCGCCTCCATCGCCCGCCTCCATCGCCCGCCTCATCCAGCAACCGCCACCGTCTCAAAACATGGCTGCCGCGGTCCACGAGTCCTTGAAGCTGTAAGGATCAATGCGTCGTCGGTGCTCTGTCGGCGGGCTCCGGCGCAAATCCACGGCAGCATTCGATCCCTGGGTTTGCTCGACAGCTGACAGCCTCGCTCCCTCCGTTCTGCCCAGCTACACTTCGTCCGATTCATTGGCCATCGAGCCTGTGTACCTGGACTCGTTCTCTCCCCGTGAAGCCGTGGTCATCCAGCGAGACACCTCTGCCATCTCGTTGCAGTGTAGGTTGTCGTACCCAAGCCAGCCGCTCCTCAGGAGAGACGGATCAACGCAGCCCATCCTTGCTGTGCTTCCATCGGATCTCAGCTGCAACAGGCACAGCTGTCCAGGCGGGCGGCTATCGCTGGCTTACCCGTTTGTTTCTTGATGGCAGCATACTCGCCCAGCTTCGATGCCCAAGGAGAAACGATCCACGGACTCATCGGCCTCATCCGACTCAACAGCGGTACGTCGACATCACGCCCGTCGCCGTCGGGGTTGCTCCAGCTCCTTTTTGGCACCACCAGCCAGCTTGCCTTGCGAATGCATCCCGCAAGGCCAGACGGCTCACTCAGTTTCTCCCGGATGTCCATCCCTGGCTGTGCCCCACTCTACAGGCGATCACCTCATCGTCGTCACCAACCGCACCAAGCTGGGTCGTCTGGATGGAAATGACATCTACAAGCTCACCGGACACAAGATCGTGTCGGTCACCAAGAGCACTGTGCATCTCTCGGAGCAGCAGGTGGGAGGCGGCGCCACCAGTGACATGATGTATCGTGAGACTTGCCTGGCGTGCCCACTCATTCCTGTGCTGATTGTAGTTGGCGATGCACACATTACTGATGCATGTCTTTGACTGGGTTGGGTAGATCCGCGACGACGGTGTCTATATCGGCCTCCTGAACGACCTCTTAGGATCTGGATACTTTTACTTTTCCTACACCCTGGACCTGACCCGCAGTCTCCAGCAAACCAGATTCCCAAAGAGCTCGGAGCCCCTCTGGAGAACGGTGCGTTTGAGATTCGATCGCCGCGAGCCCTGGCGGATATGGGCTGCTCTAGACCCGGGATATCCACCTGTGGGTGCTAGGACTTTACCGAGCTGCCACGCCCTCGTTTCCTGCAGACTGATCATGTCTCGGTCTCGTAATCTGGCGATCAGGCCGACGACCGGTTCTTCTGGAACGAATACCTCAGCGCTCCGCTGACCCAGCTCGCCACCAAGGACAGCAACGAGGTATACTTTCCATTGTCGCAGAGTCCCTTGAGTCAATGAGTCTATTCCGCGCTGCATCATAGGGCGCAAGGGCGGCAGCTGCTCCAGAGTGCTCGTCCTGTTGGCTGATCGACTTGATACGCTCTCCCGCTCCAGATTTCGAGATTCGTCCTTCCGATCATCTGTGGATGTAAGGCTACTCGCAAAGCGTCTCGTCTTCACGTTGCGGCTGAATCACGGACAGCGAGGCGTGGCGACAGCAACCAAGTGGAGCAGGAGGCCATTCAGCAGATTCATCGGTTACTGACCGAGCTTCCTTGACACGTCAATCTCTCTGCCGTTCAGTTGTCGAGATCCAGGCCGTTTCTCTCAACGCCAGGCCGTTCACCTACGCCCTCATCTCGCGCAGGAGCAAGTATCGCGCGGGCACCCGCTACAACTCGCGCGGAGTTGACATCGAGGGCAATGTGTCCAACTACGTCGAGACCGAGCAGCTGGTCATCACCGCGACGAACCAGCGAGTGTCCTTTGTTCAGACGCGCGGATCTATCCCGCTCTTCTGGAGACAGGTTGTCAATGTCAAGTACAAGCCCAAGCTGGTGATCGAGAGCTCTGGCCTGATCACCGGCGAGGCGTTCCGAAAGCACTTTGTCGATCAGATCAAGCGCTACGGCAACCAAATCGCCGTCAACTTGATCGACAAGAAAGGCGGCGAGCTGAAGTTGGCCAACGACTTCGAGTATCATGTCCGAAACCTGAGTGACCCCCGCATCAGGTGAGTGTGGCAGCAAGACATGGGACAACAGTGGCTTTCCCAGGCCCAAGCACATGCCACCGCATTACCCCCGAGCCAGCGCCAACCACCGGTGATGCTCTCGCTGATGCATCCCGAGCTGGGCCAACCCAAACCCGCTAGATACGTGCACTTTGACTTCCACCACGAATGCCGCAAGATGAGATGGGACCGCATCTCGATCCTGGTTGACAGCATCAAGGACGAGCTGGATCAGCAAGGGTAAGTGCGCTGACAGCCCTAGTTGTGGGACTGCTGCCCGAGTGACCACATCGGCAGCATTGTGCCCCCCCCCATCGAAATGTGCAAGTTACTGATGACCCGGCTGCCTCCAGGTACTGCCGTGTCGATGGTGACCAGCTGCTCCAGGTCCAGTCCTCGGTCATCCGAACGAACTGCATGGACTGCTTGGATCGCACCAACGTTGTGCAGAGCGTCTTTGCCCGGCGTGTGCTCACTCAGCAGCTGCGCGATCTCGGTATCCTGGGTCCCCGGGAGTCGGTCGAAGATACAGGCGACTTTGAGAAGATGTTCAAGAACGGTACGTCGCCAGGCCGGTTGGGCGGCCGTCCGTCACCCTGGCCACGCCCTTGGTTGAGGTCGCATCTCTAGATGCACACGAGCAAGAGCCGTGATTCTAACTGCCATCGGCGTCTGCTGCGCGTCTCGGCTGTGGACTTTTCCCCTGCAGTGTGGGCGGACAATGCCGATGCCATCAGCAACCAGTACTCTGGATCAGGAGCTCTCAAGACTGACTTTACCCGCACGGGCAAGCGCGGCTTTGGCGGCCTGCTGCAAGATGGCGCCAACTCGCTGATTCGATATGTAAAGAACAACTACTTTGATGGCACGCGCCAGGACTCGTTTGACCTGTTGTTGGGCAAGTACCAGGTCAGCGCCGGCGTCTCGCCGTTCAAGAGCCAGCTCAAGCTTCATCATGTTGCTGTAAGTAAATCCGCTGCAGCAGGAGAGGGAAGGGACGATGTTGCGAGATGCAATTGCCTGTGGCTCATTGACTTACGCCGGTCTAACATGCTACCTTCCTCGAACAATGCGCTGTCCTGGACTGGCGCGCCTCCAGCTCCCCCTGGGCGCCCTTTTCTCCATCTTTATGGCGTTCGTGGTCCTGTCGGTGCGATTCGGTAAGTCAAGGGATGCCATTGAGCGCTCGCAACCATCTGCGCCCCCCCCCGCGGCCCGGAATCGCTTGACTGACCCAGCGGTATCTGCATCCTGGTCTGCTCAGAGCGCCTGTCCGGACAGCTCTTCTACCTGCTCTTTTGGAGTCTCTCGGCTGCCGCCTGCCTGCGGCTGATCGTGATGAAGGGCACCGAGTTTGTCGAACGGCCTCATCTCGTCGAGACGGATCCGTTCCACACCACCGGAGTCAAACAAGAGGCCGACAGCGCCTACTCCTGGGGCAAGGAGAAGCTCCATCAGATCTAGACTGTCTGTGTTGGCATCATGGATCCATGTATTCCGATGCGAAGTGCACCCGGTGCCGGCGCTTGTCGGCGCCGAGAGTATACAGCCGATGTTGCTCCACAACACCCACCCACCAAGTTGCCGCGGCGTGATCTGGATCGTGGGTGGCCGTGGATGGGCCGTGGATGGTTCTGGTGCCAAGCCCAGGGTGGCGGTGCCTTGTGCTGCCATTGGCCTGCCATTGGCCTGCGCGGCCGTCCCGAAATAGCGCGCACACAAAACAGCCGTCGTTCCCCTCGTCTCGTTCCTCACCCGCCTCATCCCCTCTGCCTTGGGCTGCAGCGCCTGTCCAGCGAACACCGCTTATTCCTGACCCAGACTCTGACGATGCAGTCCAGACTTGCCCTGAGGCTCCCGGCTGTGGCTCGGCCAGGGCTCCTGGCCCTGCGCACCCCCGTGTCTGTGCCAGCGGCCCTGCGATTCCAAACGCCCAGAATCTCCCGAGGGCTGCAGATCCACAACCCGTCGAACGCACTGGTCCGCAGCCGCGGATTTCACTCGACCCAGCCAGCGCAGAAGACCCTGCTGTTTGGCGGCGTCGCCGTGGCATTCGTCCAAGGCACCAGAGCCTTGGTGACAGGTTGGCAGCAAGCACGCCGAGCCAGCCCCTTTCATACGAGCGCCGGTGTCCAGCCGAGGCTGATCTTGGCTTCTGTCTGATCCCCTGCCTTTGCTCCACCCCTCCGCAGCGCTTCCATTTTTCTACCGCTGGAATTGGTTCTCCAGATACCCTAAGACGATGTGGACCCTGGCGTCCCTGCCTTTGACGGGAACCGTCATCTTTGTGGGCCTATCCTACGAACGGTAAGGCCAGCGACCCCGAGTCCGGCTGGCCCTCCCCGACACCATTCGGACAGCATGGGCTCAGTCGTTTGCAGTATACCGATATTGATTTGGGTGGTGCTCGTGGACCATGGACATGCTGCGCCCCTGTCTCCTGCAACGCAGGTGTGGTTGCGCATGCTCATATGTTGTGCTCCTGTTCCTCATCCACGATCCCCAAACGGACCACGGCGACTGCACTGCGTCCAGACATCCTCTGACCCAGCGGGGTCGGCTAATGCTGATTGACGAGGCCTCTGAACTGAAACAGTCGGACGAAGCCTTTGCCGAGCTACTGCAAACCTATCAGGACAAGCTCCTGCCGAGCAGCGATCCCGACGTCAAGCTGGTCCACCAAGTTGCCGCCGACATCTGCGCCGTGGTTGGGCCAGTGCGTCCCTGGGAAGTCTTTGTGGTCAACGACGACAACATTGTCAACGCCTTTGTCATCCCGTCTGGCAAGATCTTTGTGTTCACGGGTCTGATGCGGGTGACTCCGTCGCTCGATGCATTTGGTAGGTTCGGTCGTGGCCACAGCCGCATGCGACGGGCTCGCCATCGCACCGGTCCCGTCCCTACCTGACGCAGGCGCAATAGCAGCCCCCCTTGCTGACCACCGAGTCTATGTCGCATCCCATTCGCCCATAGCCGCGGTGCTTTCCCACGAACTGGCTCACGTTTTGTCGAGACACAGCGGCGAAACACAAGGGTAAGTGACTCACGGATCTCCGATGCAGAGGGAGTCCCCATGGAGATGTAGACTACTGACGCTCGGGATCTGTCGTTTGCATCATCTCGACAACACTCGGGCAACACCTGAACAAATACCACGATGCGGTCTGTGGCTCCGTTGACTGTGTCTTGCTTGCGACAGCATCCAGTACATTACGTCGCTGGTTTTCAACACAATCCACAGCACCGTCTACTCCATGACTGTGAATCTACCTTTCGTCGGCGACATTGTCGGGATGAGTCTCAAGACTATGGAGCCGATCGTGACAGATTTGCCATACAGCCGGATGTGCGAGACAGAGGCCGACACGATTGGCCTGTATCTGATGGCCATGGCAGGATACAACCCCAAGGGTGCCGTCGACTTCTGGGTGACCCTGGATGAGCTCCAAAAGCAAAGCGCCAGCGCCAACGAGGACGACTTTGAGTTCCTGAGCACCCATCCATCGCACGAACACCGCGCTACGAACATGACCGAGCAGCTGGACTCGGCCCTGGCTGTCTACGAAGCCCGCAACAAGCTCATCGAGTCCCTCAAGGAGAAGCCCATCTACCATGAGCTCAAGAGCAGCAGCGAGCGAGCGCTGGCTGTCGACAGTGCCATCGAAAAGGTTGATCACGCCCTCTTTGAGGTGCTGGCAAAGCACATTTCCAAGGAGGAGCCGTTCTGGTGGGCGCGCAAGGACACCTTGAACGATATTGTTTCGCAAAGCCACCTCATCAAAGTCTAGTTGCTGAGCAGTGCTCATCAGCGTGGATCTCATTGAATGATGATCGGCGTGCATACTGTGACCATATCCCTGGCTGCATCGATCTTGGTTTGTGGTGCAAGCAGATCGATGGATTGTGGCTCGCCGGCCACATCCTCTGCAGCGTGAGTACACCCTGCGAGATGTTGGACTATTCGACCGAGCATGCCGCCAATAGACCCGTGCAAGTCGCTCCTTCCTCGGGTGAAAGTAAAGCTGCTCTGAACAGCCAAGGAGCCTCGGGCGACAAACCCGGAGCCGGAACTGGAGCCGGAACTGGAACCAGAACCGTAGCCCTTGCTCTGATTCTACGGGATATATGTGCGTGCATTCACATCCAAACACACTTTATTCAGAAAAAAACGGGACAATATAGCCGTTTCCATGAACATGTAGTATGTGCTGTGCTTGCGTCAAGCAAAGCCACAAGAAATAAAACAGATCACTTTGGCAGCCTCCGAGTGAAGACCGCCGGTCGCTCTCCGATCTCCACAATCGACCTGCACACTGTGATCATGTTGCGCGCCGCATTGACGTCGCGATTCCACACTGTCCGGCAGCTGGGATTCTTGCAGCTCCTGACAAAGTGGGAATTCGCAACACTGGGCGCATCGAGTCCTTCCAACCGAACTGGCTCCAGGCACTTGGAGCACACTTGCGAGGTGTTGAACTCGTTCGTTGAGGCCACCTTGACGCTTCCATGATGGTGATTGGGACGGCGTCGGTGGTGCTCGAATTGCTCAAAGTACCGAGCAAATCGCTGCCTCCGAGGGCTGGATGCATAGCCCTTGCCCTGTCGCCATGACGCATTGCCAAAGGCGATCACCACATCGGTCCGTATCGGGGCGTGCTTCAGGACGGCCTTGCACATCTTGTCAATGGCCACTTGGCGCCTCTTGTGGCCCGTGAATCGATGGTGACGGGCCTTCTTGCCAAGGTGGAAGTCGAGCTGCACTCGCAGCTCCGGTCGCAGGACATGGGTGAGATGGATCTTGAAAGCCTCCGAGGACGACACCTTGGGCGAGGGGGTGGTCGACATCCAGGTCTCGATGCTGAGTCGATACTTCATGGTGTTGTGCCACTGGGTGTTGGACGTATGGCCACACATTTGCTGGTAGTGGCCATTGGAGAACGAGACCACCTCGTCTTGGTGGCCCGGTGCTTGGATGACCGCCGTGAAGATGGAGCCGACTCCAGGATCGATGCCAATCCAAGTGGTGCGATCGGGGTCTGGGTCGCCGATGTGGGTCTGGATGCGCTGTTCGGCAGTCGGAGGAGGCTCGATGGTCTCGGTGCGATCGGTTCGACGCAGAAACTTGACGAGACTGATGGTGCATCCAATGCCATCGGTGCTGATCTCGTAGTTGAACAGCTTCTTGTCCACGTCTCGCTCTTGGAAGAGGGAACTACGCAGCTTGAAGCAACTGCGCCAGAGACGATCCTGGTTGTTGATGCCGTCCTCACCTTCTTCCTTGAGCTTGTCCCGGGTGAGTCCAAGACGATGTTCGGTGTCAAGGAGTTGCCAGAGAGTGACCGTGTCGATCTTGATGTACTTGGCCGTGGCAGTGCACAGAGGGACCATCGTGCACACGGCCGGAGGAGTGTCGAGAGCGAGCTGCTTCAGTGCCCACTTGATCCTGGATGCCAGCTTGTTGATCTTGGACTTGGTGGTGCCGAGCTCAGACTTGGCCGTGGTGAACCTCTTGTCGTCGGAGGGAATGCCTCGGGCAGTGAGCTCGTCCAGCTTGGCCTGGCGCTGCAGCTCGGTGACTCGGAGGGCGGGCATGTCACAGTCGATCCACTTGTGGACATTGTCGACCATCTTGTCCCGGGCGAGGATTCCCACATGGTGTGAGAGGCGATGGAGGGCCCGGAAGCGGTCCTGGTCGTTGCTGTACCGAAACTCGTCCAGGACGTGGCCAAAGTCTGGATAGAGGAACTCGAGATCGGCCTTGGGTGGAGTCTGCCCTGGTTTCTCGAAGAGCTCAAGACAGACCTCGATGGCTTCGTGCTTGTGCTTGTTGGCTGGGAAGACGGCAGCACAAAAGCGACGAAGGAGTCTCCAGTAGGCCAGGTCGAGGTGGGTGGTGCAGTTGGCAGCATAGGCATTGACAGCGAGTGTGAGAAGCTGACTGTGAGCACCATCAGGCAGACGAGGGGCCGGAGGCAGGTCTGCGTGCCGAGTGGTCTGGTAGTCGCGAAAGGATTTGATCAGATGCTCGTTGTATTTCTTGGTCTCCCCGGTCGGGGAGAGGGCACCGTCCTGGACGATCTTAAAGCACTGGCGGATGAAAGCAGGGGTGGCCCTGGAGATGACAGGGACGGGAAGATCCTGCTCGATGCACCGGAGGATGTGCAGGTTGAGCAGCCTGGATGCCTCGAACTGGATCTGGGTCATGGCCTCGACGGTGGCCTGGATCTTGTCGCGGAGAGCGGGATTGAGACAACAGCCATCTATCGTCTGCTTGAAGCAGCTGAACTGAGGGGCGGATGACCTTCCATCCACGAGTGGGACGACGGAGCTCTTGAGGGGCCGGTATTTGGGACATTTGCTGGTGTTGCAACGTTCGTGATCGGTGCCATCGCACTGGCGACATCGCTTGCCGGTACTCGAGGAAGTAGATGGACCAGGCTCGGTGGGATCGACACATCCATTGGATCTGCAGAAGCAGTGGTGGTGAGCGACGGAGCAACAGACGACCAAGCATGCGTGGGGTCAGAATACGAACCAGAGACAGGCTCCGACTGTGACTTGGCTTTCTTGGGCCTGGGTGGCCGAGGCTGGCCATCACCGGCACCCTTGCGCTTCGGAGGCATGGGGCAGAGGATGCTGGATGCCTGCCAGTGGTACTGGTCAGAACAGAGACTTTTTTTTATCGTACAATGGCGCGATGATCCGATCAAGGCGAGATGAGGGAAGAAAGCAGCAGGACGAAGGTGTGGCATTTATACCCGAGAGCAGGAGCCCGTCTTTGCGGGCTGGTTGGGGAAGTGACCCTGTTCAAAAATCGCCGAGAGGTTCAAGCCAGGGATGTGAACGCGAAAATGGCGGCTCGATTGGAGGGAACTCAACCCCAGAAGCGCATCGCTCGCTCAATCAGCCGTGGGAAGACATCTGGAAGCACCCTCCGAACGGCAGACTCGAACAGGGTCACCATCCCGACCCTGAACCCCTCTGACGCATTCAGCGCTGCCATCTTCCTGTATTGACGCTTCACAATCCCAAAGAAGTTCTCGATGGGATTGAAGTCGGGCGAGGCAGGTGGGGTGAAGATCACTGACCATCCTCGGCGCTCGATGCAGTCCAGGACAGCAATTGTCTTGTGCATGCTGACATTGTCCATCACAATCACAGAGTCGTCTGGGAAGCTCGCTCGCTCAAAGAACTCGACCATCGAGTGTGTCTTGAATGATGTGGGTATGTACATGCGATGCAGCACACCAGAGTGGTTGATGGCAAATGCAGCCGAGACAGACTTGTGTTTCATGTGATTGCGCTGGCGAAGCGGAGCACCCTTCGGTGAGTATCCGTAGAGAGGGAAAATGGATCTCCTGATCCCCGTCTCATCGACAAAAACGAATCGTCGTGGGTCGATGGAGCGGACCTGGTCCCTGAACTGTGCCACTCGCTCATCCAGTCGCTTGGACTTGTAGAGGTGTGTTGCCCTCTTGTGTGAGAGACCTGCTCGGTGGATGGCAGTGTGGCAGAGCGAGAGCGACACTTTCCTCTGGAGGATGGACTCGAGCTTGCACCGCAACACAGGACCAGTCTGGAACGGGTCCTGTTCAATCAGGGTGCGAATGACTGGACATGCCTGCTCGAAGAAAGTGGATCTGCGAGCTGGGACCCGGGATGGGTCATCCAGCTTGCATCCTCGGTGCCATCGATGGATGGTGCTCTTGGATACACTGAATATGGAGGCGACCTTACGCAGGCTATGGATGAGGGCGTAGCATCGCAATGCGGCGGTGCGAAAGTCGGATGTGTGGCGAATGGTCATGGCCAGCGCGCGATAACATTGGGTAACAAAATATTCGATGAATGGTCAAAAACCCGGGTGTCCCGTTTTTTATTGGATTGCCTGTACTACAAGACACTGCCCCATTTCGGCTGAAGGTGTGGTCTGTAGTCAGTATCAATCGAATATGTAGTTCAACAATGGCATCTGCAAAACAAGCTGATCATCTCGGCGGTCTGCGAATAAAGTCCATGGGTCCAGCAGCAGCCATGATGCTTCACGCGACATGCCCACGCGTGCAGGGCAAACCTCGTCGGTGAATGTGCTTGGGTTGTCCTCTGATAGTGGCTTTGGAATCGAGATATGTCCGGCATCGTCGATCTGCTGGGGAGTGGGGGTTGGCCGATGATGACGTTTGGCGGCCGCTGATTCATAGCGCTGCCAGCGATGGCTGACATCACCTGGCCGGCAGCATCGAGGGCGAGGCCACAATGGCCATATATCCCCCCCGTTTGCGGGCTGAATCAGGGTTCTGACCGAGCAGGATCCGATGCAACCTGCGACCCTTCGCCTGTCTTGCGCCCGAACGGACTGCTGCCTCTCCAAAAACGACATATCTCTTGGACGCCCACAGACGACACACTGATTCTGGGTTGTGGCATCAGGCTGAGACTGAGCGGCTGAACGACAGGCAGTAAGCTATCAAAGCCGACTTCAAGCCATCTGTGACATTTGCCAGCATCCGAGCATTCATCGCTTGTGCCTACTGCGTCCTCATCCCCCTCGCCGCTCCAATATCCGGTCCGTCCTATCCGCGCGCCAACTCGCTTTATGGCGAGTACCCATCGGCTGAGCCGCCAGCGCAACATCGAAAAGGCAGCTGCGACGACATCAACACCAGCAATAGTAGCGACAACGACAGCAACGGCGACAAAGCCACAGCAAGAGCATGAACGATACCCTGGTCGCGAGCACCTACTCCGGCGACCGATTCGAGCTGCCGTTCAAGCCGCCCTCGGTCCACTACAGCGACGACTCGTACTCGACGCACTCCTTTGAGCAGTACTCGGTCTCGTCCAGCAGGAAAGGGGACCCCGATGCCGTCCGGGCCGAGGGCAGCGGCGCCGATGCAACTGCTTCCTTTCCTGAAGCGGCCCAAGATGGCTCCCGATACCAAGACGATGCTGGATACGACGGTGGCAATGAAGAGTCGCAGTCCCAGCACGGGTCCGAGCCGACGCAGTTGCAAATGCCCAGCGATGCGCTTGCATCCTATCTGGACCCGGTCGCTGGTGACTACGGCCCAGACGGACAGCAGCAGCAGCAGCAGCAGCAGGACCAGGACTCGTGCGATGCCCCAATGACGGCCTCACAGCCGCTCGACCTTGGCAACGAGCCGAGCATCGAGTATATGGGTGGGTACTATGCCACCAACGACGACGAGGCCTATCAAAACGAGGTCCAGGAAGCAGCCCAGCGACACGAGTCGTACTACTCGCTCAACTCGGACTATTCCTTTCACACGCCCGAGCCGGAGGAATCCGACTCGGAAGAGCTCAATTACATCAGCTCGCTGCCATCGGACCCCAACGACTCCAAATCCATCTCTGGTACGGGGTCGTGGCGACAGAACGGGTATATCGACCGACTGCCGTCGGATCTGAATCTGCTCCACGACCTTGCCGACACCTTCAGTGACCGGGGCAACGACAATGACACCTACAACGACAACGACGACGACGACGGCGACAATAACAACAACGGCGACAACGACAACAACAGCGACTATGACTATGAAAACGATTACGACAATGGCGAGGATAACAACTATTATCGGGAAGAGTCGGTTGAATCCTGCCAGAGTCTTGGGCAGGAGGTGCGCCAGTATCTCAAAAAGTGGATCGATGACAACATCCGCTATCTCGAGAGCAAGGCCGAGGAGCCCGTCTATGCCGAGTCGATCGCGAGTGCAGAAAGCCCGGCACTGACGGAGCCCTCGTCCAAGGGCACTCTTGTTGAATCCAGCACCGAATACGAGCTGTCGCCTTCGCCCAAGGAGCGCCGCCCGCTGACAGCCCAGGAGATCCTGAGCCAGTACCCGAACCCCAAGCCGGCGCGGCCCGGGCAGATCCATCGGTCGTCCAGGAAGAAATTTAACCCCATTGTGAAGCTCTCTGGGATTGAGTTTGAGCGCCAGCCGCAAGTCGAGACGCTGACTGGCAAGTTGATCGAAGGTGAGCTGCCGGCACATTAGGCTGCCAACCGATCGAAGGGCTGTGGTGACTGTTTTTTTGTTTTTTGCACGGCTGCTGGATCGATGGAGGGCCGACTGCCAAGCATTCGGTCGCAGATGCATTACCCTGTTCTCACACTCTCTTGTGCAAACGACCGCAGAGCAACGCCTGGAGATGGACCAACTCAACAAACTACTCTTTCTGCGCCTGACAAACCCATGGTCGGCAATCAAGAACAGCGACCTGCTCCGAGCTCGAGTGAGATGGGAACAAGATAATCAGAAAGAGGCGAGTGATTTGTTGTGGAAGCGCTTTCTCGTGCTGCATTGCTGCCGTCATTCACGGCTTGGTCGTCGTAGGGACTGCCCTGCTCGCTATGTGTGCAGCACCCAGAATTGACATGTCCCATGCTCCCTCTCGATAGATGAGCAAGTACACCCATCCACGGCCCAAGAGCGCACCGGCCAAAGAAACCCCCGAGCGATGGGCGCCGTCGATCCCAAAGAGACCCGTGGTTCCAAAGGAGGTCTTTTATGCCCGCCCAATCCCCGGACCCAAACCGATCGCCAGCACCAAGATCAGCTACATAGCTCCAGGCTCAAGTTGCCGCACCAAAGGACCCGACCCCGAGCGCATCCGCGAGCTCTCGCGGCCGCACGTTTATCACACCTGCGCCGACCAGAAGCCCCCGCCAAAAAAGTTTGACCGCAATGCCAAGCTCCGGCCCATCGATGCAGTCGTCTTTGAGCGGCTGACTAGGCCCAAGCGCAACATGGCTGCCGAGGTGCAGCAGCCTGTCCAGAAGGTGCCTGCACGCCCCCCAAGACGGGCATGGTCGGCAAAGAAGACAGAATCCGCCAAACCACCAGAGTCGTCGTCGGTCAAGGTTCTTGAGACACCGGAACCAAAGCCCCTGGCCGTGCGGAGGAGTCTAGAGAAGACCTCGGCGGGCGATGCACCGATTTCCGGGCCCAAGGGTGGATCCGGACGGAACAGCGGGCAGCGCCGATCCAGCTCCGGAGCTCCAGGACATGGACGGGGATCAACGCACAGCAAAGAGCATCTCACAGGCGATGGAGGCCGCCCGAGCTCGACGCAGCCCCGGGACAAGACCCAGGCGCACTCTCGCTCTCGGCTGTCGTCCCAGGCGGATTTGCTCGCCCGGGGTATAGCAACGGCACTTCCTGACTCGAGCCTGAGCCTTGCCTTGGCTGGCCATGCGCTGAGCCAGGACCGCATCGGTCCACCAAGGTCGCTGCGGGACTCGCAGATCCTGGAGTGGGCTGCGTCCATACGATTGCCGCCGTCGACGCTGGCTTCACACGACCGACTCGATGCAGGGGGCTCTCGGGCCCATCTGGTTTCGGCTCTGAACGAGCGCCTGGACCGCACGCCCAGCTTGACCCCGGCCGAGCTGCTGCGATATGCGATTGCGCTGCCGCTGCCGACCTCGATCAGGTCCAGCCTCCAGAACCTGGCGCACGAGCCCGGCGTGCTCTCGCAAATGACGGCACCCGAGTTTGTCGAGTTTGTGGCCCGACTGCCGAACCTTCCGCCGTCGATAGGCGTCAGCCAGCACTCGCTGTCGCCGCCCGAAAGTGGAGCCGGGTTGTCGTCGACGCAGGCGTCTCGCCGTGTGAGCGGATCCCAGCATGCCATCGATTCGGCTCCGCCTGGCCAACAGCAACAGCATCAGCAACAGACGGATGCCTCTCCCCTTCAACCGCAGCAGCCGTATCTGTTCCCGAGGGAGACCAAGGCCATGCGGGACTTGACGATCATGTCGAACTCGGAGCTGCTGGACTATGCGGCCACCCTGACGCTGCCGACCTCGGGCCGAGACAGCATCCGGGACAGCCTTGCGAGCCTCGAGAGGCTACACCGTGGCCGAGCTGGGCCATCTGCAACAGAGCTGGGTGCCGAGTTGGCTGTCCAAGACGACGATGGTGCGGCAATCGACTACAAAGAACAGCAGGCGAACCAGGAGCCGACGGGATCTGCAGGCGCTTTCCAGGCACGGGGCGATGTGTATCATGGAGGTGGTCTGGGGCTTCAAGACTCTCACAACCATGGCGGTCAGCGGTCTTACGACCATATCGAGCCGCATGGCGACCCCCAAGAACAACAAGATAGACATGCAAGCCCAGGAACTCGGATTAACGAGCCAACAGGGCCGGCTGACATTGATCTCTCCAAGCAGCCCTCTCATTCCGACCACGGACAGCCACTGAGTCAAAGTCTTCTGGACAAGCCGGCGGTCCACACCACGCTCGACGGCAGCATGAGCAATCTGGTCAGCAAATCTGCATCCCAGCTCCACAACGGCGACGACACGTTCCAGCCCAAGATCAGCGAGTCGCTCGAGCGGATAGGGGCCATGCTGGGGATCACCTCGGCCGAGGACACATATCTGGATAACTACTGAGGCCCTGGTGGGCTGGAGCATGCCCTGAGGCAGGGGAACAGCCAGCACCACTGACGAGGATGGTCGGGGCATATCGATAGAGTCGACGGAGCACTGAGAGAAACGAGCCATGTATTTGCCGGCCCGCCCCAGATGCAAACCTACAGCCAAGTTGATATTGCAGACAGAGACGAAGGACCGCCCAAGAAAACGGGAGAAGGACGCTCGAACCAATATATCCACGATGACCTACATCGCCGGGGCGACATACGGAGGCAGATTGTATGGATGGGGGTCGGTGGAGAGGCACAGAAGCAAGAAATCGCGACGGTCGTTCGAGAATGTTGGGGTCGAGCCGGTCGGCTACAGATATTTGCGTCCTGCCGCCCGCACCCGGGTATCGAAGACAGAGGAGGTAATCGGGGCGTTGATCTCGGTGAAGGGGCTCAACATCATCTTGAGGTAGAGCTCGTGGCACTCGCCAAAGAACTGCCGGATGCCGTCGTTGTTGACGGTGTCGTGCAGCAGCATGAACTTGGGCCCTACAATGGTGGGACAGCGTCCGGACAACGGGATATGGTCAGCAATGGAGTTGTTGGATAGGCTGGAGCCGCACGGGGTGATTGGAAGTTGCGATCGCTGGGATCGGTCGATAGGGGCATCGGCCGGATGCGATGCAATGCCGCAGGACACATTGTGGGGTGATGTGTGATACGATAGGATGCAGTACGATGCGATCTTGCGCAATAGAATGCGTCGCAAGTGGTCCAGACTTACCGCTGGGGGTTACGTATGCCGAGACGTACCACTCGTTGAAGCGGTCGACGACTTTGAGGTAGGGAGACTGAGTCGCCCACTGCAGCTCCTCGACGAGGTCCAGGGCCGAGTGCACGATGAACTGATTCAGATGGACATGCTCTTCTTTCTGCGCAGGAGTTTGGGGAGGGGCGTGGATGAGTGGATTAGGAGTAACGATGGGGGGGGGAGGGGATGAATACGCCAATTGGCGGGTGTCGGAACGGCGACGGTCAGAGATGCGACGACTTGCAATTCGTTCACGCAAAGATGCTGAAATGATGGCTGCGTGGGTTGAGCGCAGCTTGGGCGAGGGCGCTCGAGGAAGAGGAGGGTAATGTGCCCAACCATCCATGAGCGAGGGCAATGATCCCAACCGTCCATGAACGAGGGAACAGTGGGCGCCAGCAGCATCAAGCCAGTCTTGATGATCACCGATTCATTGATGGTCTTTCTCCCGCAAGTCCAAAGCAGACCAGAGAATGCAGAGAAGCAACGGCGGCGATTACCCCTTTATCCTTTGAAGCTCCGATTCCACCGAACTCGGCTTCGTAGATGGGGTTGTCTTTTGTCCCTGGAGGACGAGAGGGTCGCAAAGGGCAGTTGGACGACGCCAGGCAGGGTGAGGATGACGGCGGGAGCGGCTGTGAGAATCAGCGTCGCGGCAGCAGCAGCAGCAGCAGCAGCAGCAGCAGCAGCAGCAGCAGCAGCAGCAGCAGCAGCAGCAGCAGCAGCAGCAGCAGCAACGGTGGCGATGGCTGCTACAGCGCAAAGGCGTTCGTACCCACGATGACAAAATACGATGTGCTGGACATGGATGGGATGGAGGGCGGTCCTGGTCGATCAGAAGCCAGGGTCGGCGACAGAAACGACACAATGAAAAAAATTGTTGTTAATAAAATGAGCGAGAACGACAAAACGCGCTCTCGGAGCCACCTCGGTCGGCGAGAAGAGCAGTCTCTGGCGAGAGACCCCCGAGGGAAGGCGAGAAACCTCTCGCCGTCACACACACACACACTTTGCACACACACACTTTGCAAGGGAGTCAAACACCTCCCATCGACCATCCCAAGAGGGACGGTAACCCCGAAGTGGACTGCCCAGAATATGGGCGACCCGGCATCCACTGTCGACATACTCAAGGAACAGTGCGAGATACTTACAGTCAATCCAGAAATAAACGGGACAGTCACTTTCTGGCTTCAGATGTCTGAAGCCCACTGACTGACTGTAGGCCCAGCGGGCAGGCCATGGCATTGCACTCCTGTCTTGGTTGGCAATCTCTTTGTTTTTGTTGGTTTCGGGAGCACAGTCTTGAATACACCCGGTCGATCTCCTGTGGCGATGATCGACTGGCATACCGAGATCATGTTCCGTGAGGCATTGATGTCTCGATCCCACAGCGTATGGCAGCTTGCACAGCTCCGGACAAAGTGTGGTTTCTCGACATCAAGATACTCAACCTTCTCGAGTCGCTTGGCTTCCCGACAATGTGAGCACACCTGGGATGTGTTGAACTCGTTCACCGAGCACACATGGATCTTGGAGACGGATGGGTCTGGTGGTCGTCTCTGGTGGTGGTGGAACTGCTCAAAGTACTTGGCAAACCTGAGTCTCCTGGGACGGATGCATATCCCTTCCCCTGTTTCCAGGATGCATTCCCAAAGGCAATCACCACTTCGGTCTCCTTTGGTGCCTGGTCGATGACTTGCTTGCACATCTCGTGGACGGTGCGCTGTCGCTTGCTGTGGAGATCCAGTCGCTTGAATCGCCGTCGCCGGGTCAGGCTGAAGTACAGCTGTTTGTCCAGCATGTCTCCATCGAACACATGGCGAATGTATTGCAGGAAGGAAGCCAACCCGGGGATCTTGGGACTTGGTGTGGTGCTCATCCATTCCTGCAGATCAAGGGCCTTGTGGGTGCTCTGGATCCACTTGGTCGCCTGGGTGGTGTCTTTCGCTTGTGGGGAGCCATCTGGCGAGAAAATAGCGACGATGGCTGGTTCTGCCCTTGTGGAAGAAAAATTTTCCTCAAAACCAGCGCATTTTTGGGCTGGCAGAGATACTGCACAGTGGCGTCCTTGATTCAGATCCAGAAACGCATCGCTCGCTCAATCAGTCGTGGGAAGACATCTTGTCAAGGTGAGTCTTGCCTGATAGCCAAACGATCATGTCATCTCGCTGACACACAGCCACGCTTGACTCGGTTTCCAACCAGAGATTCAGATGGTGGTGGTTCTTGTCCGCAATCGGAGTGGAGCTTCCAACAATGATACAATTGGTCATTCCTCCACACCAATTGCCCACCACCACCGTCAATCGGCTCAAGGTGATACCAAATGCCGTCAACCGACCATGGCCGGATTCCAATTTTGCTGCCCACATACAACGTGACTTTCAGGTGACCGAGATGAGCAGCCGTGAGGGGTCGGAAAAAATCGATAGAGCGATGTGCGTTTCGGCATGTCTGGGATGGCGTTCGCCCTCTCGCCCCGCTCTCGCCGAGGAGCAGGCTCGTGCGCAGCGGTCTGCCTTCCTTTCTGGGTTGCTTGACGCTTTTGTGTTGGCCAAGGCACCCACGAACAGATCCATGACTTGGTCCACCCACGCTGAAACGGGATGCTTGGCAGGTGTGCCCAAGCGAACAGACGGATAGCGGCGTGCTTGGTCTGTCGTCCATAGAACGATCCCGTGTACAGGACCAGGTCGTGTTGCCCAAGAGCATTCGCTGTCATCCGAAACAGGGGTGGTGATGGTGGAGAGCATTTTCTTGACAGGCGTGGGAAGAAGTCACCTCCCTCGTCCATACCGAAGCCAGTGCGATTCGATTGACTGGGCCTCAGCTCCACACGGATAGAGAAAGACAGAGCCTCAGATCCGCAACCGGAAGCCCACAGACTCTTTGCTCTCAAAGTCAAAGATAGACCTGGCATGTCCATCATCGCCGGCACCGTCGCCGTGAGCCGCGTGGGGGGCGGAGGGGCTGTCGTAGCGCTTTTGTCGCTCGCCGGCCGACTTGCTTGGGAAGGTTGGAAAGAGACTGGGATCCTTTGGCGTTGGGGACTCACTGATGGGCACACCGAGCCGGCAGGTATCAGAATATGGCGACACAGCAACAGTCCGAGCGATATCAATGAGGTGTCAGTGGGATGTCAATGAGGGTGTCAATGGGATGTCAATCGAATGTCAATACCACAGCATGAGGACTAGAATGCCGAGGTGCACGCAAAGTCAAAGCAATACCTAAAGTAGGGATGCCGAAGTGCTTGCTCCGCTGTGATACGCTTCTTTGGATCGTATGCCAGCAGCTTGTTCATCAAGTCGAGACCGTTCTCGGTCAGATATGGGAACTGGGACCGCAAGGTGCTCACTCTGGCGAAAGCGGGGGGGGGAGGGAGCTGATGATGAGCGAATTGGCGAGCGACAAACACATGCGGCACAGATGCAGGTCGCCATAAGACACACGGATCCGAGAAATACGATGCCATGGAAACGGCGTGATATCGGCATCGATTGTGCCAGCCAAGAAGGTGCAACTCACGGTTGGTTCGGGAACGTGACTGTCTTTGCCACCGGTAGGCTCATCATGCCTGGCCAGGACTTCTCGTTTGGGGTGCCCAGGAGTTTGAAGACCTGCAGGATTGCGTTTCCATAACAATAGGGGGCCAATGAAGGGGGGGGGAGGTGTCCTGGTCAACAAACGTACAGACGTCCACAAGCGGGTGTCGCCCTCCAACGCTGCGAGGAGCACCTGCGCAGAAACGATGCCACTCGCGCATACCGAAGCGACCCACAGATAGCCAGGACAAATCCCGGGTGTGCCAGGGTCCTCCACACCTAGTTCCAACGTACTCTGCCGAGTTGATCAATCTCGCCACGACCAGGGAAGAGCGGTTCTTTGTTGACGAGTTCGGCAAAGATGCAGCCGATTGACCACATGTCGACGGCAGTGTTGTACTCTGTCGCCCCCAGCAACAGCTCGGGGGCTCTGGAATCGAAGAGCCGTTAGTACGCAAGTGATGAGACCGAGCATAGAACACTTCGAGGACACGATCTGCAGAGTCATTCAGCCGTGTCGACCCTGCACTCGGCTGATCGTGAGGGAAACGGCTCCAGTCGAGACTCGCCACCCCGACAACTTGCTTTGGTCTGGCCAACAGAGCCCACGAGCTCGATATCAAGCCTCAAGTCCGAACAATGCGCTGCTCCGGCTCACCTATACCAAAGCGTGACGACGAGTTGAGTCATGTGCCCCAGAGGACTTCCAAACTTTCGAGCGAGCCCGAAATCAGCGACCTTGATCTGACCGCGATTGTTCATGAGCAAGTTGGACGTCTTGAGATCGCGATGGACGATCCAGTTCTGGTGCAGAAGCGCGATGGCCGAGAGCAACTGAATCATCAAGGTCTTGACCTCGGATTGGAGAAACGGTGTGGACATGGACTCCATCAGGGATTTGAGGTCATGCTCGACAAACTCCATGACAAGAAAGATACTGCATCGAGGAGCCAGAGGGAAGCAGGAGAGTGGGAGAGTGGGAGAGTGGGAGAGTGGGAGAGTGGGAGAGTGGGAGAGTATAGTTAAGCAGGTCAGTAGCCAATCTCGCTTCCATGCCAAGAATCGGACTGATGCCGCAGCTGAGCGAAGTGAATTCTTTGTTCTGCTTGGATGGGTACACTTCCCCACGGAACTGCTGGAGCATATCGAATCCAGTGACTTTGAACTGCCTCTGTTCGCATGCGGTCCGGCGATAGCCATGGTAGTGGATCGTTTCGGCTCGGACAAGGAGTGCATCCGCATCCACTCGTCCAGCCGGGGCTTCTATCGAGCCGATCAACGCCGGAACGCCCATCCAGAACACAAATCCAGAGCACATGTCCAGAGACAGCGATTGCGAGAAGGGAGAAGCCGACATACCCACTCAAGCTGTTGGTAACGACAATCTCCTTGACGTTGACAATGTTCTCATGCTTCGAGATCAGAAGCGAGTGGATCTCTCGCAAGGTTGTGACCGGGAAGCCGTTCTTTTCGTTCTCGAGCTTGAGCTTTTTCAAGGCGACGATCTCGCCCGTCTGGCGATCGCGGGCCCGGTAAACGACGCCGTAGGAACCCTCGGCGATCCGGTTTAGCTTTTCGTAGTGGTCGACGGACCGGCACCCGCCGAGCAACGGGCCCACGAGTGGGGCGATGATGGGTGACCGAGTCCGGGGGTGGGGCACGGGCAGGCTGGAGGGCAGAGCCGACCCGGACGACTCATGGATGCGGGTATGTGGCCGGATGTCGCTCGTGCCGAGGGTAGAGTCGTTGGGGTCGTGCTCGAGCGAGGCAAGGGACGACGAGTCCGAGGGCGAGGCATTCAAGGAGAGTCCTGCGGGGCGGACGGCTGTCGGGTGGGCCGAGGATGCAAGTGACGAGGCCGATGACAATGGCGGCTTGTTGGTCTTGATCTTCTTCTTGGCGTGGGGTCGGGATTCGGATGTCCGGGACGGCTCGAGGGTGGATCGCAGATCTGTCGAAGCTGACGAGCTGTGGTCACTCTCTTCGTCATCCGAGTGCCATTTTGACTTTACGAGGGGTCGATCCATAGCCGAGGGGGTCGAATGCAGCGCGATGTGGGGAAGGGGAAGGAGGGAGACGAACAATGGCGATGGGAGTGATGGTCGGCCTGAAGAAGGTGGGTGGCTCTGAAAGCGGGGAGGAATTCGGCAACACGATCCGCCCTGGTTAGCCCCACGTGACGAGTCGAAGCAACACACCAGGAGCTAAAGCGCCATGTTCGCTGGTCTGCGAGTCGGCAGCGATTGCAAGGGACCAGTCTTCGCCACAGAGAGAGACAGGAGTGATGATCGTATGAGGCTCAACCTCGCAGAGTTGTGACGTTTTCATATTTTCGGATTACAGCGCATAGAAACAAAAGCACATCAGCGTTGTTGGGGGAGAAAGAAGAAGGGTAGGGGGCAGCAAAAGAAAGTAAGAATTCAAGTGGGCTGCCCTCTGTGGATCGTTAGCGGAGAGGAGTTCGCATTTCATTTTTTCTGTTTTTCGTTGGGGGGGGTTTTTTGAAGATAAAATGCAGACACCCGCGACAAGACATTTCCCGACAGGCACCATAGATTGGGGGAGAGAAAGTAGATCTGGCTTGGCTCGGAAGCAATATTTTGTAACAGATGTCTACATTTTTATCTGGAAGGATTTCTTAATGATTGGCATTTAACGTACAGACTCGTCGTAACACAGATGGAGGACGATTGGACAAGGTGCAAATATAAAGGTAAAAGAATTCGACGTCGAAGGCGGGGAGAAGAAAAAGAAATGAAAAGCGGGAGGCAGAGTGAGAAACAGTCGACAGACGGCTGGGCGGCAATCATCTTCGAGAGAGTGGCGAGGAGGCGGGGGGCAGAGGCTGCCGGGGTTTCACGCAGACCAATCTAAGAGGTTGTATCAAAAACTACAGAGCCAAAAAGTGCGCGCGCGAAAGCGACAGTCACGCCACAGTGACAGTTTCAGGAGGACTCATCCCGTTTAGTAGTTGGGGGCCGAGGCGGTGGGGGCAGCGGAGCTCGAGGGAGCGGGGGCGCTGCTGTAGCCGGTGGGGGCGACCTGGGAGGTGGAGGCCGACTGAGAGAGGGAAATAGAGTCAGCGACAGTCACTTGGCAGAGTCCAGCATGGCATTCACAAGAGCACGGATGCAGAATGTATACTCACAGGAACGTCGGAGGAGTAGACGGGGGTGGTGGCCGAAGGAGAGGGGGTGACGGAGGGAGCGGCCGAAGAGTAGACGGGGGTGGTGGCAGGGGTGGAGGAGGCCGAGGGAGCAGCCGAAGAGTAGACGGGGGTAGTGGCGGAGGGAGCGGGGGTGGAGGTGGCGGTGGGGGCGACCGAAGAGTAGGCAGGGGTAGAGGCGGGGGTGGAGGAGGCCGAGGGAGCAGCCGAGGAGTAAGCGGGGGTGGAGGCAGGGGTGGAGGTGGCGGAGGGAGCAGCCGAGGAGTAGGCGGGGGTGGAGGTGGCGGTGGGGGCAGCCGAGGAGGAGGCGCCGGTGGTGTAGGCGGGGACCGAAGCAGGGGTCGAGGTGCCAGTGGGGGCGGCCGAGGAGGCAGCAGTGGAGTAGGCAGGGACCGAGGCGGGGGTGGAGGTGCCGGTGGGAGCAACCGACGAGTAGGCGGGGACCGAGGCGGTGGAGGTCACGGTGGGGAGAGCCGAGGCGGTCGAGTAAGCGGGGACCGAGGCAGTCGAGGTGACGGTGGGGCGAGCAGAGGCGGTGTAGCCAGGGACCGAGGCAGTCGAGGTGACAGTGGCGGCGAGGGAGGAGGTGGCCGAGGGGCGCTTGGAGCACTTCTTCTTGTAGACGGAAGAGGTGGGGGTAGCGGTGACGGTGGCGGCAATGGAGGAGGAAGCAGTGCCGTAGACGGGGGTGGTGGCGGTAGCCTTGACCGAGGAGCTGATCGAGGGAGTACCGTAGACGGGGACGGTGCCAGTGGGGGTGGTGGTGCCAGTGGCCTTGACCGAGGAAGTGGCCGAGGGGGTGCCGTAGGTGGGGGTGACAGTGACGGTCTTGACGACGCAGACGTCAGTGGAGGTGGGGGTGGCAGTGACGGTGGCAGCCAGGGAGGAGGTGGCAGAGGCGGTACCGTAGGTGGGGGTGGTGACGGTGGCCTTGGCAGAGGAGGAAACCTCAGCAGTGCAGGGGGTGCCAGTGGGGGTGGCAGTGACGGTAGCCTTGACCGAGGAGGTGGCCGAGGGAGTGCCGTAGACGGGGACGGTGCCAGTGGTGGTGGCGGTCACGGTAGCGGCGAGCGAAGAGGTGGCCGAGGGGGTACCGTAGACGGGGACGGAGGCGGGGGTGGTGGCAGTGGCCTTGACCGAGGAGGTAACGGAGGGAGTGCCGTAGGTGGGGGTGACAGTGACGGTCTTGACGACGCAGACGTCAGTGGAGGTGGGGGTGGCAGTGACGGTGGCAGCCAGGGAGGAGGTGGCAGAGGCGGTACCGTAGGTGGGGGTGGTGACGGTGGCCTTGGCAGACGAGCTGACGGAAGGCTGGCCGTAGACGGGGATGGTGGGGGTAGGGGTGGCAGTAACGGTGGCAGCGAGCGAGGAGGTGGCAGAGGGCTGGCCGTAGACGGGGAGAGTGGGGGTGGCGGTACCGGTGGGAGCAGCCGAGGAGACGGCGGAGGGAGTACCGTAGACGGGGGGGACTGTGAACAGCAAACGAGTTAGCAGGGTCGATGAGAAGGACCTCGCAGACTTGGGCGGGAGGTGACTGCTGCCGCTGCCGGTGTAATTTTGCTCAGGACATTGGAAGAGCTGAGTCGCCGGAAAGTCTGGGGTCGATCGTCGGCGCAGTTGATGTTCTCACGCTGTCCCTCGCAGCGGCACTCTGGGCCAGCTAGCTTCTGGAGTCTTGCTCGCTTGCTTGCCGCCCAGGGCAGTTCGAAGTCTTCGGTCCGAGCTTGGCAGCAGCAGCAGCAGCAGCAGCGAGCCGATGGCAAGCATGCAAAGGTCGCAGAGCTTACCGTAGGCACCCTTGACAACAGCAGCGGCGGCGAGGAGGCCAGCACCAATGGTAACAGTGTACTTCATTTTTATATGTGGTCTAGGAGATTTAGAGGAGGGGATTGAAGACTGTCGTCCGTTGGGCGATGCGATTGCAGCAGAGTGGTGGCGACCGAAGATGGGGGGCGGAGGCGGGCCGTATTTATCGTCTTCTCAGGGCGGCAGGCGGGGCGAAGGCGACATTGGGCCGAAGGAGAGCGCAAAGGCCCGCAAGGACAGGCGCGGCTGGCCAAGGGCGAGGACGCGTCGCAGCGTGCGTGCCGCTGTGCAACTGTGCGCGCGGCCGTGGGTCACACAGGAATGCCAAATCCGGCGGGAGGGGGGGCGGCGGCGGGGTGTGGCAGCCAATGGGCGGCGTGGACGGACGCGCAACGCGCCCGCGCAGACACACAGCGGCCCACGGGCGTTGTCGGGCAGGGCGCCGCGCTCCCGAAAGACGCAAGCGCGAACCACTCGCGCGGCGAGGCCTTGCCGGCGATGACCACCCTGTGGCTAACCTGTGGCTGCCCTGTGGCCGAGCCGCGCAGATAGCAGCCCCGCTGCGTCGCACGGCCCCGGCGCCGCCAAACATTGTTGCCCATGTGCGGGGGCCGGGTCTGGCAGCACAAGGCCCCCCTTCTCCTCCTCCTGCCTATCAAAACGCTTGCTGAGCAGCCGTCCGGCGCCGACAACCTCGGCCCCTTGCCCGGCATGTTTGCCATCGGACAAGGGCATGGCCCACCCTTAAACAGCAGGCCTGTGTTTGTGTGCATTGTCTGTCTGTCTGTTATTCATTATTTGCTGTGCATTCCCGCTGTCTTCTTGCGAGCATGCTTGCCTCCCGCCATTTGCCTCGGCCGGCTCACCACAACTGTCCTCGCATTCCCCACCGTGTCGCACAACATGATTCGCGTCCCGCGGGTCGTTTGTGCTCTCTTTTCTCTTCTGTTTGCCTCAGTCGCCATGTTGTCTGCTGACAATGTCTCCTGGTGAGCACGAATGAGTGTCAATGAGACCCACCAACAACCACAGCACCCACCAACAACCACAGCAACCACAGCAGCCACAGCACCCACGGCACCCACAGCAACCGCATGCATCGCATGCATCTCTGTTTCGCCAATCCTACTTCTCTCGCCTCTTGCATCTCCGGCCTCCCTTCCTGCACCCGCCTCCTGGTCCCTCGCCGTTGTCCCTGGCGCTCTGCCAGAGCACATGTGTCGTCGCTCGCTCTGCTGCTCAGCCCCTCCCCGCAACAGTCGTCCGTGTGCAAAACGCAAAACAAATCATGGACCGCGGCCTTGTCGACGCGTTCCTGCCTGGCCCATGGCCGTCTCCCTCTCCTGCTCGGTCATGGTGTCTCGCCGTGCATCCGGCTGTCCTCTCGCCGATTTGCGTTGCGCTTTCAAGGCCACAGGCAGCCGCTGTTTCTCTCGCCGACAAGGCGATTGCACCACGCTGCCCCGATGGACCCGCCGCGCTGGATGTCGCATTTCCGCCCAGCGCTTGCAAGGCCCGCTTGCCCAACCCTGCTGCTGCCTGGCACACGCCGGCCTCCAGAAAGGCCCGGGGACAGGAGGCAGGCAAAGGGCCGGCCCTGGCCCGCCCAGTGGTTTCAGCGCCGCCACGGTTCTGCCGGGCCCAGCGTGCTGCTACCCATCTGACCTGCGTCGTTCCCTTGGCTGCAACAAGATCCATCCCCCCACCCGCCCAGGCTGCTCAGCACACCGACGCCTGAGGCGTGTCAGCATGCTCTCTGCCTGGGCGTCTCCATGCCGTCATGTCTCCCAGGCCTCCATGCACGCTGCCCTCTGCCCCTGCTTCGTGCGGCTGCATGTTTGCGCTGCGATGGTGCACCTCGACGCATGTCAAACACATGTCCGGTGGGCTGGTGGGATGTGTCGGTGTGTCGGCGGGCTGTTGCGTCGGTGCTGTCTTTCGAAACAGCTGTTCGTTTGTTTGTTTGTTTGCCGGCAGGAGCTTCCCTCTGTTGCCCCTCGCTTGCTGGCCTTGTGTGGTGCATCGCTCCGATGGCGTCACCAGCCGCTCGTTGTGCGATCGGGTCAGCTGGTCCGATCTCGATGCTGGCGGCGCGGCACTTCCCCGTTTTCACGAGCGCCAGGAGAAAGCGAAACGAGCCCGCGCCAGCCCCCGGTATCTCCATTGGAATGACCTTGCTCCCCCTTGGCATCAATCTGCCTCCCCTGAGTTGCGCTTTTGCTCCCGGGCCTGGACGAGGATCGGCTCTTGCTCTTCGTGGTCTCGCATCTGGCCTCGCATCTGGCCTCGCATCTGGCCTCGCATCTGGCCGGGCCGCCAAGTGTGCGTCGTCTGCCACGCATCGGCCGCACCCCCAGGTGCATTTCCGGCCAACCGCCGCGACTCGACATGAAACACATCCAGTCCAGCAAGGCGCACCAACGGCGAATCCACCCAGCCCGCGATACCCGCCTTTGCCTCGTGGCAGCCTCGCCGCCGTCGATGTCTCATCCCCGATCCTCTCGTTGCGGTCGTTGCGGTCGTTGCGGTCGCTCTGACAGGCATCCGCCGACCCAGGGCCCTGGCCACCCACGCTGCTTTCGTCGTGCACCATCGCTGCGTGGGCATGGACGGCATGGACGGCATGAATGGGCATGGATGGGCATGGTTCCGATCCTCTTGGCGGCATCGCCGCTGCTGCTCCCTCGGCCGGCGTGCTTGAAACGTGCTGTCGATGCTTGCTTGTCCGTCATCCTCCCTGATCCTCCCGACCCTCATGCGGCGGCCTCGACCCTCATGCGGTGTGCTTGCCTCCCGCCCCGACTCTCCAGCACGTTGTCGACCCATGTTGGGCCCTTCGATGACATTTCTGCATCGTGCTGACGGGCCATGTCCCGATGAAAAAAACGTGCGTGCGCCAGAGGGCAGTGCTGCTCCCACGCCCGCTCCCTTGCGGCCCTGTGCATTGCCGGCCATGCTCTCGCTCGTCCTCCCGCACTCCGTCGTCGATGCCCATCGCCATCGCCCATCTCCCCCCATCGCACATAGCTCACGCAGCTCACGCCATCGCTGCCGTCTCTGCTCCAGCGCCGTGGCTCGCATCTCGCGCAATCCGTCTGTCGATCTGCCCCCTCTCTGGCTCCTCGCACCTTGTCCCACACGGGGACATTTCCGCTCTCGCCCCGTCTTCCTCGTTTGTTCGCTGTTGCCCGCTGACCCTCGACGCCTCCCCCCACCGGGGTTGTCACCCGCTTGGCACGCGCTTTGGTGGCACGCACCCCACCCCGTGTGCGCCCGCCGTGGCTGCCGACCCTGATCATGTGTCCGTCGCTTCAGCAAGCGCCACCGATATCTTCCATCCCGAGCCAGGGGGACCAGCCAGCCCGTCCGAGTTTGCCCTCAGCATCGGCCCTGCTTGCGCCCTGGGCAAGCGAGGGCCGTCGACGCTTCGCTCGCAAGTGCACAGCAATCCGTCGCTCCCCTCCCCAAAAATCCCCGCTGTTTGGGGGAGGGTGGCCCGAGATCATCACCAGCCCATGGGCTCCGTCCAACCATGCGCCCTCAGGCTCGTCCCGGCGTGTGGGCAAGCCCAGGATTCGAGTGCCGCCGGCCAATGTTGGAGCGGAGGAATACAGCGTGTCGAACGAATGGGACACATCGGACCAACGCGGCGTAGTTGGATCATACCATTCACCCTCAAGTGGATCTAATCAAATCCCTGTGTGTGGGAGATGCATGGAGCGAGCAGGCACGACGGGGACCAGCGAGCCGCTGCAGATGCAGTCACCGCGGGTAGAGCAAGACATATCTCAAATGAGGGAGAAAGACGCAGAGCAAAGAGCAATATCGCTTGACCTCGGCGAGCAGATTTCATGGAGTTCGGGTGCCGTCTGATGCTCACCACGCAGGTCATCCGTGTGCGAGGGTGTCCTGTTTCAACATATGTTAGCGGAGGAATAATATCCCGTTTGTCCGCTTTCTTCAACTTGGGGGCAGATTGCTCCCAGAACAGCGGTCGCAATCCATAAAAGAACCAACAGAGCCATGGCTCCGCACTGCCTCCCCGCTCGAGACAGCACCAAGCGTCGCTCCCTTGAGTCAGCCCAGCGTTCTTTCCATCGCAATTGGATTGCTTCGTCATTGCAGGCAAGCACAAGCGAAACGGTTAATTTGTATTTTGTCTTTTGCTCCGAACCCAATCTCTTCTCTCCTCCGTCCCCAGCACAAACGGACGCCGTCGTGGAGGGGGAGGAAGGTCCTCTCAAATCCAGAAGGGGGGGGGCTTGATCAGCTCATTCATCCTTGTCGCCCTCGTCGTCATCGTCCTCTTCCACGACCTTGACAATCTTCTTGGATTTTGACTTTTTCTCCTCCCAGCTGTGGATACGAGACGGTGCGAGCGGGTCAGTCGCGGGACATGTGTGATTCCGGTACCGAATCCTCAGCAGCCCTCATCTGCCCCAGCGCGGAGCTGGACGAGCGTCGATGCCCGAACCACACGATCCAACTTGGTCGCCTGCGGTGTTATCGGTCTCCCACGGCTGCAAATGGCTTGCCGATCCATCCGTCCTTGCCAGCCGACATTGTCGAGCCCGATGCCCAATCTCCGTCCAAAGCATCACAGCACAGCCAAACGACACAGCCCAGCCGCATGCAGACTTACCCCCAAACAGGAATGAAACTATCGATCACGCTCACGTCCTCAAACAGGTTGGGGAAGAGCAGGCCGCCTTGACCCAGGACAAGCAGGGTCACCAGCCAAATGAGCAGCCGAACGATCGTCATTCCGAAAAAGACTCCCATGAGGCCCAGGACACCTAGCGAGAGGTAGTAGACGCCCGTTCGGAGCGTCTCGGGCCACAGCGGGAACAGAACGCCGGCAAAGACCAGGGCCAGGACGCCCGTGCCCAGCGCCAGGCCCTTCCACTGTGGTCCCTCGTACAGCCAGATGTAGTATTCGTCCGGGTGGAAGGCTTGCTGCTGCGAGATCTGGACTTGCAACTTGGCGCCGCGCTCGATCTTGACAAAGAAGCCGGCAAAGTGCATCTTGGTCAGCAGCACCTCGCCCTGGGATCGTCCTTCCACCGCCGGGACACCCGAGATCTTCTTGTAAGGGGCACGGTTCAGGGCATTGACGGCATGCTTTCCTGTGAACCGATCAGGGAAAGGATTGAATAAAACGGACGTCCGGATGATCAGCCCCGCATATCCGGTGGTGGTCTCGCTTCTGAGCTTTGCAGGATGACACTCGTCGCCGGCCACGATACTCCTCTACCGTTGCCATTCCAGCCTGCCTCTCTTTGATGACACCGGCATGCGATCGAACCACCTCCCGTGCCATCCTTGTCGTCGTCGCCATCGATGCCAGCACGGAATTCGATACAAACTGCCATCGCCATCCGCCGTCCCTCTCCTCGCCCCCGATCAATGACACGGTTCAGCGCGAATGCATCGCACGTCCACCGCTCATCCGCTCCATGGCTGGATCCATACCCTTGAAATAATCAACCCGCTTTCCGTTCCAGATTCCCGGCTTGACCTTGAGCTCGGCTGCCGAGGAGCGCAGATATTCGGCGACCTTGGTGAGCTCTGGCCCAGCATGCCGATAGTCGGGCTGCTCCAGGTCAAAAAAAAAAGGATCAAGGGGACGGGAAATCAGATTGGGGTCGAGGTCAGTCGATTCCATATGCCCAGAGCAGATCTCGTGGTGCCTCAATTCAAGCCAACGATCGCCGTTGGTCCCGCCACCACAAGATACCGCCAGATCCGAGCCCCCCTCCCACAAGACGGGTCGCCGAATCGTCAGGTCTGTGTGCGGTTGGCGCATGGTGGCTCAATTCAAGTATAGCCGCAGCCATGCGATCCAAGGACGATCCGGCATAGGACGGCGGGTGGAGCCTCCCCACAATTCGCAGAAGGATCACCGCTCCCTCTTGGCTGCCGCGGGTGATCGTGCTTTCATCCAGGTGCCGCGGGCGATACGTACGATTCCAATAGTGGCCATGATGGATATGAGATCGTCGAGCGATGGGCGGATACCGAGGTGTCGCTGGCGTTGGGCAAGGATTGCTGGCCGGGTCGGCAAAGGGCTGGCGGGGACTGGATGTCCTCCTGGGAAGCTGCGGGATTGGCAGAGCAGACGGCGATGCCCCCTCGTTGGTCCCGTTTTTGGCCGAGAAGAGCCGCACCGAGAGGCCGCACCGAGAAGCAGCCGAGCAGCGAGGCCGTGTCGAGGACAGCGCTCATTGGCCCGTGGCCTCGGCCATTGCGACGTGGCTCTCGGTCGCTGGAAGCACAACCCCTTGGCCAGACCCTAGCGTGCCCCACGCCCTTGCCCCACCCCTGAGGGCACAAGCCAGGCAATTTTCTTGGGTTCATCTTTGGTCGTGGCTGTTGAGGATCCTTGCTTCATCTGTTGATGCGCCGGCCCCTCCCCGACACCATTCCCCATGTCCGAGGTATGTACGCGGCGCTGCAGCAGCGGTACTGTGGTGGGCGTGATGCCTCTTGCAGTGCAGATCCTGGCGAGCCTCAGCCACCTGCTCCCCATGGCCTCGATGGCTTGTTCCCCAGCCCGATCGCTGCCGTCATACGGGACCTCTAACGACGGCATTCCCTCCAACACGATGCATGCCTCTATACCACAAACGCTGTCATCATCAATGCACATCCTCCGAACCCGATCTGCGCCGATGACGGAATCACGCTCCTCGTTTTCGCCGAATGCGTCCAACCCTCCCCGATCGATTCAATCCATCGTCCACGTCCTCCGTTTTCCTGACGAAAGGATCCATCATCTAGCACGGCACAGGCGGCCGCCTCCCAGGCGTCCGATTTTGGTCGCTGGGAACAGAAAAAGGAGCTCCACAAGAAGAATACCGATGCGCATGCCCATCGTCCAGGTCGGTTCACTTGCGGAAGGGACAGCGTCGATCTCGCACTTGGGTCGTTTGGCGATGACTTGGATTATTCGCCAAAAGAGGCAGCGGCATGCGGCTGGCTGACGGCGCCTGGGCCAGAGCCTGGGCAGGAGCCTCAAGAGCACCTCCTTGGCCGATCGATCACACAGTCGCTCACATTGATGCTGAATGCCACGCAATGACGGCACATCGACTACCGTTTGTCTCGCCATTCTGTGCCAAACCCGTCACTTGTCCTTCGACTCACTTCTCGATGCCAATCTCACTCCTCAACGATGGCTTTGTCACCCTATTAACGATGGTGCTGGCGGCCAATCGCATCAACTTTGCCATGTCGACGGGGCTTGCAGACCTCTCCACCTTCGGCAATCTCGATAGTTCCATCAAAAAGAACAACTCCTTTATCAAAAAACTGCGAGTCTCGCTCTCGATGGAGCAGCTGCCCTCCCTCACCAAGGAGCTGCTCGGCCTCAAGCTCGAAAAGTACATCTCCGAGGTCGTCACGGCCATCTGCGAAGCCAAGCTCAAGAACTCGGCCGACGTCTGGGCTGCCGTCGAGATCTGCTCGCTTCTGCACCAACGCTTTGCCGATTTCAGCCCGATGCTGACCACACAGCTCCAACGCCAGCTCGGCCCTCCCCCATCCTATGCCGGCGTCAACCCCGAGCAGCGCGAGCGGGACGAAAACGCCCGGATCTCAAAGCTGCGTCCGGTCCTGCGCCTCTTCACGGAGCTCTACGTCGTTGCTGTCATCGTCGACAATTCAAACTCGCGAGAGTTTATCCTCCAAAGCATTTTCAAAGATCTTGTGGGTACCAAGGCTCCTGCACAAACCCGTGTGCACATGTCTTCTGCAATCTCCTCGAACTTGGCCTGGATGGAGCCCACTTGCGAGGACAGAGTGTCGGATGCTCTCCCCCTCCCTTCGCCTTGGTTACTTGCACGCATTCGTTCTGCCATCTTGACCCAACCCCGGCTCCCCACCTCTCCACACCAAGCATGCTACGCTCTACGAGACTCTAACGAAGCTCCACTTCATTTCCTCTCATATCATATTGTATCACATCATGTCGTATCACACCATATTGCATCGTATCACATCGTATCGTTCGCGCATGGTATCTAGTTTGCTGTCGACAAGAACCACTTCAACCTGCCTCTTGCCGCCACCTTTGTCAAGTTCTTTGGGGACCAGTTTCTCGGATCTGTGACTCCGAAACGCCGAGACAGCACCACGAGCTCGTCGTCCAGCCCGACTCGATCTGCCGATGCAGGGTCCAACGTACGACACCTGCCATGCATGGATGTGATGTGATGTCAAGTGAGGTGGAAGAACCTTGGCTACATAGCACGGCGTGAGGTCAGAGTAGCACCCGGGCATTCGCCACAAAGGAGCTGAATCTGACTCTTGGACCCACCTAACTTCTTTTCCAGGAGCACGAGCCAGCAAAGAGCCTCGTGGCTCAACCAGTCCAGAATGTCATCCGCACCCTGCTGACCGACTACTTCAACTCCGTGTCTGACCGCCTGGTCCTGCAGCATAAGGCAAGTTGATCCCTAGTTGGCTGAGCCCAAAAGTGCAAAGGCGCCAGCGGACATAACCCTCGTACAGTGCAGTTCGCAGTCCGTCTGCATATATCGCCGACGCTTTCCCACGAGTGCTACCGGAGACTTACTCCTCATGGATTCATATATCGCGTCATCCCATCAGTACGTACGCAACATGGAAAAGGAGAACCACGAGTACTTTATCGCCCGAGGCGAGATTACCGAGGACCGTACCGAAAAATACGAA
Organism: Polychytrium aggregatum; assembly: GCF_025602895.1. NCBI lineage: Eukaryota > Fungi > Chytridiomycota > Chytridiomycetes > Polychytriales > Polychytrium > Polychytrium aggregatum. The sequence goes on from NW_026516407.1 coordinate 37,367, forward strand.
AAGGCCATGAAGAACTACGATCGCGTCCTCGTTTCGACCCAAGTCTTGGCCGAGTATCTCGGCACCGACATGCCCGAGCTGCCCGAGGACGAAAAGATCACCCGGGTCGGGGGCATCATTGTTCCCGACGGATCGAAAGAGAAGGAGGAGCAGGTACAGATTGCGAGACGAGCTCGTCACCTGTGGTTACCTAGGGAAAAGCAGAGCGAATCTAGGCGGACTGTGGCAACACCCTCGGTTCGAGCGAGATTGCTCGCTTCAGCTCCTGGAAAGACGATATTGTCTCTGACAGCAGGATTATTCTGTGGGGTGCTGATGTTATTGCGCTCTCACCCACCATATCCTCTCGTTCAGGATGTTGTCGATGGCCCCTGGGAAGATGAGGAGCAAAAGTCGTTTTACGAAAACCTGATCGATCTCAAGCTGTTCGTTCCCGGCATCTTCCTGGAAAGCCAGCCACGCAAGAAGGACGGAGACAGCAAACCCGCCGACGACGACCTCGAGACTCCCACGTCGGCCCAACCGATCCATGCTGACGAGGGGGCCGAAGCCGTCTCGATCCTCAACGAGGACGAAGACGGCGACAAGAAGGGCAAGGCCACAAACTCGTCACAAATCCTCCTCGACACTCTGCTCGGCCGCCTCCCGACAGCAATGAACCGCGACACCATCGACAAGGTCGCCGTGGATTTCTGCTTCCGGAACAGCAAGGGTGCTCGCAAGCGGCTTGCCAAGGTGCTCGTGTCGGTGCCGCGGCAGCGGCTCGATCTCCTGCCCTATTATGCCCGGCTGATCGCGACCGTGCATCCGTTCATGCCCGACATTGCCTCGGCTGTTTTGGAGCAGCTCGAGAACGACTTTCAGCACTTTCAGCGGAAGAAGGATCAGAATCTCCTGGAAGAGCGCGTCAAGGTGAGCGACATGCATGTCCAAAGGGAGTGCGTGAGCGTGGCGCATCTGGACTGGCGAATCGGACAACCCAGCGCTCCGTTGAGCACTCGGAGCAGAATCGAGCACATCGAATGCTTCGGACATGTGTCTCGTCGGACTCACCACACCTTTCACCTGCTCGCTTTCGGGTCGGCGTGTGTGCCGGAACAAATGGCTGGACATGGACCCATTCTCGCATTGGAACATGGGCACATGGACATATGGACACATCCTTGCATTGACACATCGATACATGGATACACTCCATCCTATGCCAGAACATCCGCTTCCTTAGCGAGCTCACAAAGTTCAAGATCACGCCGCAGCACGTCATCTTCCACTGCCTCAAGGTGTGTCTCGACGATTTCAACGGCACCAACATTGAGATTGCCTGCAATCTGCTGGAGACCTGCGGCCGGTTCTTGTTCAAGACCCCAGAAACCAACGTGCGGACCTCAAACATGGTATGCGGATGGTGGTTGACTCCAGCTTCTGAGGCTGTTTATCTCACGCATGGCAAGACAGTGTCCTGGGTCTCTTCTCAGATCGCAGCGAATGGGTGTGTGCTGTGGGTAGTTAGCACAGGTGCTGCCTCAATCGTCATCGACCGTTGCCCATACTCATGGTATTGTCATCATTCCCTGGGGGTTGCCTCGTGTGTTGGTCGATGTCAAACCGATGGGATCGTCCCGCCGACTGTGCTTGGGGGTATAGCTGGATATCATGATGCGCAAGAAAAACATTCAGCACGTCGACAACCGCCAGGCCTTGATGATCGAGAACGCCTTCTATCAATGCAATCCGCCGAATCGTCCGGCCACGTCGGCTCGCGAGCGGTCGCCGCTGGAGCAGTACTACAAGAAGCTGATCTACAGCGACCTCTCCAAGCGCACGGTCGACAAGATCATCAAGCAGATCCGCAAGTTCGACTGGGACAACCCTGACACCCGCAAGATGCTTGCCAAGCCCTTTTTCAAACCCTGGAAGGTCAAGTTCTCGAATCTCCACTTGCTGGCCTGTATCGCGAGCGAGATGGCGCTGCGGTACTACCCCGACTTTGGCGTGGCTGTCGTCGACAATACTCTCGAGGAAATCCGCATGGGCCTCGAGCTCAACCTATTCAAGCTCAACCAGAAGCGCATTTCGCTCATGAAGTTCCTGGGCGAGCTCTACAACTACCGGCTTGTCGACAGCGCCGTGATCTTCGAGACCCTGTATCTGCTGCTTCAGTTTGGCCACGGTAGGTTTGATGTGGTTGGTGCTTCCTGCGTTGCGACCGCTCGTCAGAGCCTTGGGTGCCACTCAAGCTGGTGCACCAACTCGGCCAGGGTATTCTGGAGGAGGTGTATGCACTAACGTTTCGTCACCCCCCCCCGGCATCAACATCAACATCAACATAGATCAAGGTGTTGCCCGCCCCGGCACTCATTGTCTGCTCGATCCACCGTTTGACTTTTTCCGGGTCAGGCTTGTGTGCACCTTGTTGGAGAGCTGCGGCCAGTGCTTCGATAAGGGAAGCTCCGCCAAGAAGCTCGACCATTTCCTGATTTTCTTCCAGGTAACGCTGGCGTGGCGTGGACGGACATACCTCCCTGCGCCCTTCCCCCCGATACAGACTCAGGACAGCTGCCACACTGCTCTTGCTGACAACAGGCAGCACTGTCGTCAATACCCTGTCGCTGCGCCGTGTCTGTTCCCGATGCTCAGCTGTGCTCCGATCGGTTTCGCATAGATGTACCTTTTTGCCAAGATCCCGCCGCCCATGGATGCAGAGTTCATGATCTCGGACATATTCGAGCTGCTCCGGCCGCGCGCCAAGATTTACGAAAGCTATGAAGAAGTCACCGCCGAGGTCACTCAAATCCTGCTGGAGCAAGCCAAGGCCACCCAAAACGGCGACAAGGCTGCGCTCGACGAGGAGGACGACGATGACGATGACGACGAGGACCTGGGACCCCGTGGCGGCGAAGGCGACGCCAACGCCGATGCCGATTCGGAAAACGAGAGTCTGGAGGATGAGGACGTTGGCGACGAGCTCAGCGAGAACGGAGAAAACGTCCGGGTCGTCGATGTGGACGACGACGAGGTCATTGTGCATATGGCCGAGGAAGAGTACGACGAGGAAGAGGATCTCGAGTTCGAGCGCGAGTTCAACAAGATCATGCAGGAGAGTCTCGATAGCCGCAAGAACGAGCGCCGCGCCCCGGCATTCGACGCCCCAATCCCGGTCAAGCTGAAGAAGCCGAGCCCCGGCATCCAGACGAGCTCGGTCTATCGCGGCGTCGACTATGACCGTGATGGTTCACTCGACGAAGACGAGGCTGGCGGCGAGAGCGGCAGCGGCCAAGTCGTGTTCACGCTGCTGACCAAGAAGGGCAACAAGCAGCAAGCCAAGGCCTTTGAGCTTCCCGCCGACAGCGACTTTGTCATCAACACCCGCAGCAAGCAAGAGGCCGAGCAGGAAGAGAAGCTGCATCTGAAGAAACTCGTGCTGAGCTATGAAGAGCGGGAACGCGAGGAGCGCCAAGGTAGGAAGGATGGAGATCGTGCATGTTTCCGCTGCGCTAACGAGTCCTTGGACCGGTGAGACACCATTGGCTTATCCTGGTATCTGCTCCCATCCCCGTATACTATGATCACTACCCGCCACTACTCCCCGCACCTGAATCCGCACCTCTCATCCGCATCGATGTCTCTGCTGGTCCTCGCCTCGTGGTGGGCCTCTGCTGGATGGCGATTTGCCTTGAACAGAAGAAACACCCGAAAGCACTCTGCGCGGATCGGTCAGCGCAAGGAAGGGCAGAACGGTCTGGTCCAACGCCGGTGGACCCTCTGGGGGGCTCTATGGGTAAGCCGCAGCCTCATGGCACAACGCACGGCACATCCGCACGGCACATCCGCACGGCACATCCGCACGGCACATCCGCACGGCACATCCGCACGGCATGTGTTAACGCTTCTGATCTTCGTCCCTTTCCGACACCGCCGCGAGCAGCCGCCGTCGCTGAGCCAGTTCGCTGCCGCTGCGCCGATCTGATCCACTCGCACACCCTCCGAGATGTTCGCTGCGGCCTTGGCACTGTCTGAGCAGGAACCAGCCCATCTCTCTCCCCTCTCCCGACCGGCATCGCCAGCCGCATTGCCCGGATCGACTGTCTCCGCAGCTGGTCGGCCTCCGGTCTCTCGAAGCGCCGATGCCGCATGCCCGCGTCCTGGCAGCGCAATTGGCCCAGCGCACAACTCCGCCGCCCTGGATTTTCCATCCGCTTCCGCGTGTGCGGCTTTGCGTGTGGGGCTTCGTGTGCGTGTGTGTGTGTGTGTACCCGTTCTCGCCGAGACGGCTCTCGCCCTCACTCGGCGCACAGTCTGTGTGCACGCTGTGTGTCCTCGCTCCGGCACCGAGCCCGTCTCGCACAGCGCCACTGGAGTGGTGCCACGTATGCCCAGAATGAATTCATTATTGATTTGAATTGCCTGCTGCGCACCGCCGGTATAAAAAGCGCGCTGTTTCCTGATCAGAGTCGTCTTGGATTGCATCTCTGCCCGGAAGCCATCGTCCAGCCGCAAGCACCCACCACCGAAAGCATCCAGCACCCGCAAGCACTCGCCGCCATGCCTCGCCAGTCCCGCCGCTCCACCACCCCGTCCCGCGCCCCTGCTCCTCCCGCGCAGCAGTCTCGCCCTGCGTCCACCACCTCGCACCCTCCCCCTTCCGCCCATCCTCCGGCCCCTGCCCCGGCTCCCGCGGCCGTCGCTGCTCCTGCGCCTGCTCCTCAGCAGCCCGTAAGTATCGCCTGTCTCTACTACATTATCCCCGGTGACACTGGGTCCAGTTGTCGGCCGCGATCCTGTGCCATCACTCCCTTCTCGAATCCGATTCCGAATCCGATTCCGTGGCCTTCGAATCATCCTTCATACATGAGCACCGATCGCTTTGGATCCAAACGACACGGGCCCTCCTGCAACACAGTCACTTTGCCAACATCAACCGCGGGAGCGATATACATTGGCCATCCCCCTTCCTGTCGACGTCCATGCTGGATTCGGTTGCAAACCAGGACACGAACTGACCGACGGTGTCCTTCTTTTTTGCTTGCAGGGCCTCTTTGCTCAGATGGCCACTACCGCCGCCGGTGTTGCCGTCGGTAGCGCCGTTGGCCACACCATCGGCGCCGGTCTGACCGGCCTCTTCAGCGGCTCCTCGTCGACCCCCCAGGAGGTTGCTCCCGCCCCCGCTGCCCCCCAGCAGCAGAACTTTGGTGGTGCCTCCTGCGATGCTGACCAGAAGGCCTTCATGCGATGCCTGGACGCCAACTCCAACGACATCTCGGCCTGGTAAGTCTCCTCTGTGTGTCGATCTTGAGATCTACCAGATCTTAGCCTGTCATGGGTCGGCATCTGGGCCACCGATCGCGCCAACCTTGTCGGCTTCCGAACGACAAGCCGACCGCCGAGAACTGATTTTGATCTAATTCGTCTTCTTCTCCTCTCTGCCGCAATCTCCCCCGCCAGCCAATTTTATCTCGACCAGCTCAAGGCTTGCCAAGCTGCCGCTCGCACCTACTAAGCGCAGACTGCGCCTTGACCTCCGGACTCATCGGGGCTAGGCCATGTGTCTGGGCCCGTTTCTGTTATCCAATCCTGTAGATTTGCCGTCACAACCTTGCATATTCAAATATACTCCTTTTTTTCTCACTCCGCAGGCACATTTGTGCAACCCAGGTGCTAGACGGCGGCTCCTTCATCTGCCCCAACACTCTAATTCCGCCATCGGCGATGCCGCCTTCAGCACCAACCCGCCGCCCATCGATTGCGCGCTGCTATGACAGAAGGGCATGGACTTTTGCGAGGTTTATTGCTCCCGCGTCCGCACTCTGTTTCAATATTTGCTGGCCACGAGTTTCTTGCCCTGGCTGAGTTTGCTGCCCCAAGCAAAGCCGTTGTCGTCTCCGTCCTTGCCGGTCCTGAGAAGCGACTCGATCGCGGCCTTGCGCACCTTGGACAGCAGGACGGGGAGCTTCTTGGACTCTTGGAACTCGCTTTCCATCGGTTGCGACGTGACTTCCTGCACGATCGAGATGCTCCGCTCGAGGTTGCTGATGGTCCGGACCATGAGGAAAGTCCGTGGCGAGAAGGCACGATTGGGCAACACGATCGGATCCGAGGAACCAAGGGACATTGCAAGAGCAAACCGATGCGACGGTGTCGTGGCAATTGCGTTAACATCAGATACACCCAACAAATAATATCCACCGAACAGCATCAGCAGCAAAGCGATAGTCAAGGTCCTCCGTTGTGCCCAGGCGGCAGGAAGGGGCTCGCTGGACTGATCGCGATGATCGTCGACAGCACACTTGCTTACCCTGGAATCAAGTCTCTCGTCTCATAGTAGATTTGCTGGAGCCAGATCACGAGCTCGGGCAGGTAGACGCATCGCAGCAGCTGGTACTCTGCCTTTTGCTCGTCCCCGGCTGGGACGATTGAATCGATTGATCCGGTCGACATGCAAGTGCGTTAGCTGTCAGGATCGGCCTGGGATGTGACCCTGGATAACATGTGGCTGCAGGACACTCACCGGTATCGTCCTCAAGGAGAACCTGCAGCCAGTTGCTGCGGACAACCCTCTCAAGAGCATCGATTGCTCCCTTGGACTCGTTCTGTGTGCATGTCCCCCCCCCAATAAACCACACTCGTAACGTTAGCTTCGGACGCACAAAGGAGACTCCAAAAGTACTGAGGAGGTACGCACCATCATTTGGATCTGCCACTGAGCCAGATTGGCCTGGTCGCCGGCACTGACACGGTTGAGGCCATCGATGGTTTTGCTCTGCCTGGACAGGTCGATCGACCGCATAGTTTGTCAGCTCAGAAGTCGCAATTCGCATTTGGCAGCCCACAGCTCGTCCATTCGCACTGGCTCACCTCGGTCGCTTCATCAAGAGAATGCTCCACTTGGTGTAAGCCTTGACCGCCTCCAGAAACTCAAAGTAAAAGTTGAGCTCCGACGTGAGACACTCGATCGAGCGGATGCGGGCCTTGATTTCGGGGCTGTCCTTCATCGAGTCCTCGAGCTGGGCCCGCAACTCCTTGACCCAGTCCGCGACAACGTGGTCGAACGTCTGGCGAGCGGCATGGACTCGTCCGTGCACTGAAGCGTAAATAGTGTGTGTCAGGCCGTCTGTTAGCACCCGAGCTCGGCTCGATTTGACGGGTCCAGAGCATGCTTGGGTCGAGAGTGGGTACTTAGCTGCCGTTGTACAAGCTTACCGAGGAAACGCCGAATCAGGAAGCTGACTCCGTAGAGAAGCTGCTCTTGCTGCTCCCGTTGGAACGAAAGCCACTCCAGTGCATAGATCTGGCTGCGATCGAGTTTGCTGAGCGAGTCGTTGATCTGCGTGACCTTCACTTCGAGAGAACTTGGAGGGAGACGCTCCTAATCGCAGCATCCCAAGATGAAATTGGGCACGATGCCGACCAATCATAAGAACACAGCCAATGAAAGCGCTCGTTCGGTGCGTGTGTCAGCAGAGTATCACGACTCTGTGTGGCCGATGCGACTTACCGAAAAGATGCCCTTGACAAAGATGCACTCGACAACTTTGTACCCGATGCTCATCATGTCCAGACTGTACTCGAATCCGATCTTCCAGTACTTGTAGCGCTCCTCGGATGAATCATCGATCCCAGCCAAGAAGAGCGAGTACATTTGAATTTGTTGGTCCCGAGGAAGATACGATGTGTAGAGAGGTACGAGGGGCCGCTGGATTCACAACCACGCAAACACAACGTCAAAGTCGATCCAGCAACAACAGGTGCCAGGATCAGCAACAGCAAGGATCAGGATCAGCAACAACAAGGATCAGGATCAGCAACGCCCATCACCAGAGCGTCAGTCAAAGAGATGAGCTCGATATACCCGTCCAAGCGCCACTCTTCAGCAGCAAGCTTCAATCCGCATGCACCGTACCTTGTTGCCATCGATCAAGAGCTTTACAAAGTGCCGGATCACGTTGTTGGACGCTGCTGCAGGGATAGGATACTCGACGTCGCGGCAGATGAGAATCATGTGGACGACAAACCGAAGGTACTGGGGGAAGTTTTTGATTCTGTGAATTGTCCCCCCCCCATTCATCCATCCGTTCAATTAACCAGGCGTTGATTGTAACGGAACAGCCATGGTAGTGTGTCAGCCATCGAATGTTGAACATAGTTGCACATTTATCGGCCAAAGAGTGGCGGACGGGTCGTTGAGTGCCGCCTCCTCCCTCCGATCAACGTACCTGTTCTCGGCAGTGGGGGCTTGGATATAGCTGCAAATGCCATCGAGAAACTCGGTCATCCTGTTCAGCATCAGGAATGACTGGAACATGCGCATGGGATGGCGGGCGCTGGTACTGTTCACGGAGACGCTGTCAGCGAAGCAGGAAAGGGTCCGGCTCAAAGCATGGGCCAGCACCGAGCACCCTGCAACAAGCACTCGCGTCAAGGAGCGACAAGAAGCTGACTTGCGTTTGCTGCCAGCGGCAATGTGGAGCAGCACCTACCTCAGGGCCGTGATGTCACTTCGGGTCATGTCAATAAGGACCTTCTCGAGCGTACCGGAAAAGTGGGGCACAAACATCGGAAGCTGGTCGTCGTAGATACCGGGAATCTGGGGGATTTGGGCAAGTGCCTGAAAGAAGCACCGTGGATCGAAAACGAGGTCAACTCTCGGCCGTGAGCCAGGATGCCTGCCCTGAGACACGTCTCGACCCATCGCCTCCCGCAGAGCGAGCTTACCTCGTCGCACTTGGCCTCAAGCAGGGCGCGGATGTATGCCCAGACATGATCTTCCCATGATTCACAAACGGGAATCGTCATGTTCACATCGCCAATTACAGCGGCGAGGAGAGCACGTTCGTATCGATCGGAGGTGTTCTGCGAGCATCCCAAAGGGTCAGTGCCGGCCGCCGAAGCCTTATCCTCATCTGGGAAGTCATTATGGGAATCGTATCCACTCATGTCTGCACATGGCCTACTCCGTCTGTGAAGATGCATCGGACAGACGGACACGACGTGTTGGAAGAATCGGCAACGGCGCACGGATTGAGCTTACCCGTGCCATCTCATAGCAGACTGCCTTCCAAAGATCGCGATTCACGTTGCCACCAATCTCAGCTTCGCCACCAAAGCCCAGCTCGGCACCGCCATCTGTGGAATGCAGGACATGAGTGCAAGAGATGAGTGTAAGAAGTGAGCGCAGGAGATGAGGGGCAACTGCATCAGCGTGGACTTCCAATCCATCGCTCACGGGAACTAATCCAGCTGGTGCTTCATAAGTCACGCATACACATGCTTGCTCATACGCACCGATGCCGTGATGTGCGCTGAACTCGCTTCCTTGCAGCAGCGCCGCTCGCCACGCCTGGTCACAGCCTTGGCAGAGCTGAACCAGCTCTTGATAGCGTCCGCGGCGGCAATACTGGAAGACGGTCTCACTCAGCTTGCGATCAAACTCGTCGTCCTCCGGAGCCAGGGCGCCACGTTCCCGGCTGGTAAGGTCGGGGTCGAACGTATACTTGGTCGAACGCTTCTTGGTCATGGGCCAGTAGCCAGGCCGCTTCTCGACGGGTTGGAACGGAGGCGCGATCTTCTCGAGCCAGGCAAGGATTCGGGACAACTCTGCCACCTCGGGGTTGGATGCGATCGATTCGCTCACAATCTGACTATCGCTCTCGAATGGATGGAAAGGCAGTTTGCTCTTGGGGTCTTCGAGGCGGTAGCTGTTATGGCCAATGGCCAATGGCATCGATCCAGCCAAGTTGTCAGCATGCTGTTACGGTGCCGTGAGGATATGTGGCAAGGCTCTCAAGCCAACCATCGTCCCCAGCGACAATCGTTGAGGCGACTTGCATGTGCAATACTGCCGATTGAAAGGATGGCTGTACCTCACCAAGTCTTGAATGAGATGCCAGGAATTGCGCTCGAGCGCCCACATCTCAATCTCATCTCGACTCGCAGACGCTTCGCGAGACTCGAGATCATCGATCCTGTGGATACATGAGGTAGCCAACAGTTGCGCGAAGCGACAGGTGGTTAATCGCCGGTCGCCAAAAAGCACGCTCCAAATCGACGCGAAGGGGAGGCCAAGGAGCACTGGATTGTCCAATCGAAGATCCCATGCAGTCGGACCAGGCGTTGGGGCGGAAAGCAACCACATCGTCTTCGATGCACTATGGCTCTGCATCGTCGCGGAGACGTCGGCCACATTCCATGGTTTCGAAGAACATTCAAGAGACTGCAAAGCCCCGGACCACAGACCGACAAGCGCCTCCAAACAGCCACAAGCGCCTGTGAATCGCGGCATTACATTTTTGTGCAGAGCTCGATGTATCGAGGTATGAGCTCCGTCTCTCGATAGTCGGTTGTTTCCTTTGGGTCGGCCGCCAGCAGGGCAGCAAAGCGGTCGTAGTCGTATCCAAACGACCATGGACCATCTGGATTGCATTCACCCGCGTTCACAAAGCGGTGCAGCGATGCACGAGAGAGAACGAGAGAGAACGAGAGGGAAAGATAGCAATAGCCAGATGAGCTTGATATTCGTACCGACGGGCATTTGGGCTCGTCAAACACTTGTCTCGCACAGCCAGATGCGCTGCAGCATCGTACCGTATGTCGCATCCGTCGGGACAATCTGTAGACGTCGCCATCCGGTCAAAGAAACGGATGAAACAGTTCATCAGCCTCTGTTGCTGGAATAAAAAAGTGGATTTCTTTTCGATCCGAACCCGGGCATGCATGGCAAGTCATATCACCGACCTCGGTTTTGGTCTGGAAAGTGATCAAAGCTGGTGGTGAGATATCTGTGTCGGCCTGGGCTCGATCTCATGATAGCAATGACGCAAGCAACCAGCACCGAGACCCTATGGCTCCACTGTCGGTCCGTACCTGATCGATCCTCGATGTCCGAAAGCTTGGGGTAGGAACTGGATATCCATCCAACAACAATCCGACCAGGATGCCCGGCGCAGTTCCAAGGATGGTGGAGACATGGTCAGATCAAACGGCGCCGGCAGCACGTTGGCGGCCCATCCGACCAGGCATCGCGAGGACACTTACAACTCGATCTTGGTGTTGCAGCCGGAATAGGCGTCTGCGGCTCCGAGCCAAATGCGTCTGTAGGAGCAACGGCAGATCAGAGGATAGCTCAGTGTGCCGCCGAGCCCAGATCGAGCGAGCGAGCGAGTGAATGAGAAGCCAAGTCGAGGGCTGCGTTTGAACCGCCAGTGGGCCTGCAGTTGAATCCTTGGCTTGGGTATGAGAAGGAAAACCCTGGTGGAGAGTACATACCGCCTGGCGTGTACATGACGGGCGAGTCCCCCAGTGGTTGCTTGTGGATGAGCAGACGGAGATCAAACACCCAGACGGGATGAATCTGGCCAGGCTTTCCTCGGCAAGGCAATTGGCGAGGAGCGAGGAGCGAGGAGCACGAAACGAGAGCCGAGAAGCGCGAAACGAGAGCCGAGAAGTGCCGTGCTGGGTTTTCTTGCGGTTCCGCCCAGCGACAATCGTTCTCCTCCAGCCCACCACCAGCCCGCTGCCGCAACAGCCTCAGATCCGCAGCGAGCCCAACGACATGGATGTCCTGGCCGACGAAAACAAGCAGTATGCCACGGTCGAATACTGGGACAAGCGCTATCAAACGTAATAATGTCGAGACACAGCCCTGCGTTGCCAGAGCGATTTCCCTCGACATTGCGACTGCTGTCACCGGATTGTCGATTCGACTGCCTGTGTGGTCTGCGACCTGCCCTTACTAACAGCGCATCAATCTGATCGGGGAAATATTGGCCACCCCGATGCGAAATTTCAATGCGGACCTTGCCTTTTGCTGATACCCATGCTGCTGGCCCACAGCGAGTCGGAAAAAGTCAACACCTACGACTGGTTCAAGAAATGGGCTGATCTGAAGGACTCGATTAGCGAGTATCTGCAGGCCGACCACGAGATCCTGCACCTTGGTAAGATGCGGGGCACTGGTATATGAACCGGGCTTCAACAACCACCGTCCGCCGACTGGGTCGTCTGGAGACATTGGGGCGGCTCGTCAACTCTTGGCCCGTTGTCTATGAATCACCCTCTGGCCGTGAGCGGATGAGACCCATCCCATCGCCGCCACGGTTCTGACCGAGAGTGCTAGAGTTGACCTGAGGCTATCCCGGTGTAACGGTGCCGGCAAGAGCGCTCATAGAATTGAATGAACCAACTCTATCACACAGGATGCGGCAACAGCTCACTCTCGGAAGACATGTACGAGGACGGGTTCAAGCATCAGGCAAGTGCTCGATGCCGTTGGCTGTCATCCGATAGCAAGAGGGTGAAAGCGTGAAATGTAGCGCCGGCACGGCAACGCAGGCCCAATGCTTCGATACCCATCTATCGAGCACTTGGGCGATCACCGCTCCGGCAAGCAACCTGGCTGCGAAAGCAAGCCCCGCCGGGGAACTGGTCTTTAATACTGAATACGGCTCCCATGAATCGCAGGCCAATGTCGATTACAGCCTGCCGTGCATCGAAGCCATGGCGAAGCGGTGTGAGGAAAAGTGCCCAGAGATTCGATGGATCCACGGCGACATCTTCCAGCTCTCGCCAGATGTATTCGCCGAGCCGCAGTTTGACGTTGCCCTCGATAAGGGAACCATGGATGCCTTTTTGACAACCCGGACGCAAGAAGACGATCCATGGAACCCGTCGGAGCGGATCCGATCCGTCGCGCGCAACTACCTGACACAGGTCGCTGCGGTTTTGAAACCTGGCGGCCGGTTCATCCATGTTACCTGGGAGCAGCCTCAGTTCCGTCGGCAGCTGCTCGAGGTGCTTCCGGATCAGATCGTTGTTGACAAGGTCAAGAAGGTTGGCGACGGGTGGGAGTACTTTATCTACATATGCACGAAGAGACAGGACTCGCGAAGCGAACAATCGGGTTCCCGTTGGTGAATGAGCTCGGATTGCACATAGATTCGCCTCTGATGACGGCGCTTTGTAGAAACAAATAACAGCATCCCATTCATTGCACAACCAAACGGAACCAAACCAGAGTGAAGCTGGTTGCTCACGGGCATCATGCTGTATCCAGGCATCGATGGCCTGCGTCTGGAATGAGTATATGCGATGAAATCTGTCACCTTGACAGCTGGGACTGCAACATCGCATCGCATCGCAGCGATGGACGAGTGTGTATTCAGGACCCAGAAACAAGTGACATCTCTGACTCACACCAGGGTGCCCTGTTTCGTTTTGGGTACGCCGCGACCAGATCCGGAAAAATCTTGGGACCATTTGTCTGCAGCGATTTGCGGTCGCGCCACGGCGGTCCACGACGGTTTGCTGCGATGCTCAACTGGATTTGATGCAGGCCGAGTGGGTAGCATCCTGCCACTGATATCCTGTTTTGCAAACGCACTGATCGTTCGCGGGGTTCTCTGGAGTGACCCATAGCGCATTCAAAGTCGCGGCGCAGACTGGACAGCGTTGCGCATGGAGCCAAGATTGCACGGCATCAGCTGCGGCAATGCGCTCTCGCCCTTTGGGAACAGCGTCAAATGCACCGGCATAACGAGAAGCATCTGCGCCGAATTGCTGCCAGAGCAGCCGTATCTCCCCTGTTTCCCATACACTCTCCCAGCTCGGACAGCGGAACAAAGCACGAAGCAATCGTGTGGTTGCTTACTCTGCTCCCCGGGCCAACAGGCGGTTCCGCTGGGATTTCGATACAGTCCCAGAGTGCACGTCTGGACGCTGGAGCTTGCATCGTCGTCGCGCTCATGGAGCACCGGCGCTGCCACCGCAAGACTTGTCAGAAGGAACCCAAGACCGAGCGCGCGAAGAAAATGCATGGCGAGCAAGATGAAGCGGCAAGCAGATGCCGGCGAGGCCGGCGAGGCCCAACCCTTCTTTTTGTTCAAGGAAGGAGGGTAAGCAAAGTGACGACAGCGCAGATGCTGGATCGGCTGCATCGAATCTCGTCGGTGACGTCGGTCCTGTCCCCGTTTGACCGGCGCAGGCGCCAACACCCAGCGGGATCCAGCGCGCCTGTGCTGATAGAGTTTCTGCTCTGGGGCTGGCCGCTGGACCAGCCCTGCCGGCATCGCCCGAGGCCTCTGGGCTGCCTCTCGGTCGAGCCGCTGTGACGACACCGGCCATCATCGCAGGGAGCCGATGCATCACCCCGCATCGGCGCCTGTCCTGGCCAGAGCCGCTCGGACGACAGCAGCCACGTCGCCGGTATCGCTCTGGTCTGAAGGTCCGCCCGTGACCGCTGACTCGCGCCGATTTTTTTCCTTGTCGCACGAGGGGCCAAGAAGCGTGCTTGTCAGGACGGGTCACTGTGACTCGTCGGTGGCCGGCCGCACTGTGGCTGTCGGCTTGCGCGCACAACACCCAGAATAGACGCGCGGCACTGGCGGGCTCGCGCTTGTGGCACCGCACGGCCACGGGCACGCCCGCCCCCCAGCGCTTATCGCCCTTTGAGCCGCGAAGGTCCAAAGGCCGCCATCCCATCCTATAAAGCCCCTCTGGCTCTCGCAGCATCGGCCTCGTCCTCCAGCAGCTCTGCCGCCTATTCCCCTCATCCTCCATCCACGCCTCCATCCATTCGCGGGCTGATCCCTCAGCCCAGCTCGCAGCGTCCTTCCCTCATCTCTCCCATCTGCGCTTTGCAGCATCCCGCCCGAAATGTCGGCCACCTACACCCTCGGCGAACGGTGCCTGACCGAGTTCCTGGCCACGACGATGGTCATGTTCGTTGGCTTGAGTGTCATTGCCAATGAAATCCTGCCTGGCACCAAGGGCCACGGCATGGGCTTTGGCTGGGTACGTTTGCTTTGTTGCGCTGTCCTGTCAAGCACGCAAGCACGCAATCAGACAGACAGCGATCTTGTTTGCTCCCCTTTGATCGATCCCTGACTGGGCATGGATGGAATCGCTCAATGTGCTGACACTCGTCATGCTGCTGCCTCCCCTGTAGATCGCCGTTGGCTTCATGGCCGCCTTCATCATCCCCCTGATCATCTTTGGCTACGCCTCGGCGCATGTCAACCCAGCCTCCTGCATGGCCCTCTGGGTCATGGGCAAGATCAGCGGCTGGGAGTTCCTGGCCCTCAGCGCCTCCGAGATGGCCGGCGGCTTCCTCGGCTCCATGCTGATGTACCTGTTCTATCTGCCCCACTTCCGAACCGTTCCGGAGCCCAGGTGTGTCTTGGTTTGGAGATTATGATCGGCATTGGCGTCGCTTGCTCACGTCCAGAACGAACCAAGTATTGACTTTTGCCTTCTCTTTCCCCTGGTTCCATGCAGCGGAACGCATGAGCAGAACCTCCTCCGCACTCGCGACCACTATGACCCGTCTGTGCTTCGCTTCGCCTCCTACAGCACCAAGAGTGGCCTGAACTCGACCAAGAGCCTCAAGGAGCGTCTCAAGGAGGCCCGTTACTACCTCACCAACTCGGACCTCGATGGCCGCCCCGACCAGGTCCTCGACATCCTCAGCAGCGGAACTTACCACCTCCACCGCATGGAAGTCCCCTTCCCCGTCAACGAGAGCCCCAATGAAGAATCCGCCATCAGCGGCCTTGGCCAGACCGGCAAGGCTCTTCGCAAGCGCCATAGTCTGCAGGTTGCTGATATGCAGTGGCAGCTTCGAAAGCTCGAGGCGGAGCTGGCTGCTTCGACCAACGCTCCTGTTCCCGAGGAAGACCCCAACCGCACCGGTAAGCCACTCGATGCTGCTCGGTCGGGTGTGTGCTGTCGCGGCATCCCTGTGCAGCTGACTCCTAATCATTCGGCTGACTCCTAATCATTCGGCTGACTCCTAATCATTCGGCTGACTCCTAATCATTCGGCTGACTCCTAATCATTCGGCTGCCTCGTTTCCAGCCCGACCTTCTGAAGTCGTCCCTCCTGTCCGTGCCAAGACCACCGATGACATCGTCGCCGTCCCCGCCTCGACCAAGGTTGTTCACGACCACAGCAGAGAGTCCTCCTCCGTCACCACCAAGGAGGATGCCATCTATCGCGCCATGATTATCGCCGACCAGAACGCCAAGCTCAGTGTCTTTGCCACCCGCCCCAGCATCTATCTGCCCATCCACAACTGCTTCGCTGAGGCCGTCGCCACCTGTGCCTTGATGCTCGGCGCCATCCTCATCGACAACCGATTCAGCGAAATCACCGGCGAGACCGGCCTCGTCTACTCCAACGGCCTGTCGCAGTTCTTCATTGGCCTCTGGATCCAGACCCTGGTCCTGGGTCTCGGCGGCCCCACCGGTCTCGCTGCCAACCCTGCTCGTGACCTCGCACCTCGTATCGCCCACATGCTGCTGCCTATCCCTGGCAAGGGCTCGTCCGAAATGTTCTATGGGCTGCTCATCAACGCGGCCGCCCTCGTCGGCGGTGCCGTTGCTGGCCTGCTGGCTACCGCCATCCTGCTTATCAAGCACTGAGAGATCCTTTGCCCGTCATGGAGGCCGATCTTGGCTATTCATTCATCCATTCACTTCCTTGCGCTCGGCCCAACGGAGTCGCTCGGCCCATCGTCTCGTCGCTCTCGACAACGATCGCTACCCCGATATCTGCCTCGTAATTCACCCAACCCTTCTATTATCCCGGGCTGCACTACTACTTTGCTTACGCCCAAACGACCCGCCCTTGACGGTTAATACTATTTTTCTGTTGACAGCTGCCGCATCCAGACTTTGTGGATGCGCCCTATTTTTGCGATCTTCTACTTGGCTCCGAGGCTATCGGCCAATGCCCTTTGTCCCCCCCCCCGCTGAATACACACTGCTTGCAAACGACATGATGTGGGACCGTTGAGCGGATATGTTGGGTGGCCCGCATGAGCGACTTGGATGATGGCATTCATGGGCAGTGGCTGGCTCGCACCTCATGACCATGTTGCGCCGACCTCGGCACCGCGATTCCTCATCCGTTGCATTCTCCCATTCGCTGCAATGATGGCATTTGCATTTGCATTTGCAATCGAGAGTCATCCGGCTTGGTCCGCCAGCCCCGGTGCACACTGCCCCATGCAATCTTTGGTTGCTCAGCCCCCCTCCTCGCAGATGCTTCCAGACGGTATCTGACCGCAGCCATGTGGCTGTGCCTGTCGCTGTCCCGAGCCACCAGCCAGCCGCGGGTTGGCCGGCTCGCCCAGCCCGGTCGTCGCGCTCTCGCCCTCCCCTCGTCGTCCGGCTTTCTGCTCATCTATCCACGTCAAGTCTGCCCCCATCCAGATCGACAGCCCCTCCTATCCGCCGCACTCTCCCGACCAACACCCAGAATGGATTCTACCACCTCAAAGCCCCAGATCGACGAAGGACTGTACTCGAGACAGCTGTAAGTTGGCCCTGCTGCGCGAGCGATCTATCGGCCGACTGCTTCGCGGCCTCCTGGGCTTGCACGTTCTCCTCCCCGCAATCGGCCGATGCAGGTCCGCTTCTGGGGCTCCGGTTGTAGCTCGTGATGTGCGATACGAGCCCGTCCTTCAACCGCTCTCCCCAAGCAGTCACTAACCAGCCGATATCTTCGCTGTGCTCCCAGTTATGTCCTGGGCCACGATGCCATGCAAAAGATGAGCACCTCCAACGTCCTCATTGTTGGACTAAAGGGCCTTGGTGTCGAAATTGGTACGGTGACATTTATTCATCTCCTTCTTGATGCATCTTGCTTGTCT
>NW_026516408.1:0-54951 GCF_025602895.1 Polychytrium aggregatum
GCCCTTTGATGCAATAGTCCATATGTTCAACCAACCTCGCTGCACGCTCATGCGGTTTCGCTCCAGCTCCCACAAGCGGATTTGGTCGACGACTGTTGGTGGCAGGACCGTGGCCGTCTTTCGCATCTCGGGATGCGCGTGGGTGGTCAGATACATGATAATCTGTTTGATTCGATTGACGGAATGCATCTCATTCTGGTCAGAGCTGAGCTGTGGATGCGCACCATGGGCTCTGCGGATGCAAGGTCCCGCGGGCGACGGTCGTGAGGCCAAGCCTACCTGGTCGGCTGTGATTCCATTCTCCATGGCTCCGCGAACGCTGTCTCGGGTGAGCGCACCAACGATCATGTTGACGAACCGCGACTTGGGTTCGACAAAGAGGCTCAGAACGGCGATCTGCAGCGGCGAGTCTGCAGGGTCACGGAGGCAGTGGTGCCGGATCACAGGCTTGAGAGTCAGTGTCTTGTCCCTGAGCGACGGATACACGGAGGATGCTGCATCGTACCTGTGTACGCATAGATGCGAAAGTTGGTCTCGACGATGATGAATCCCTTTTCCTCGGCTTTGCCGACGCGGCTCCATCCGGATGTCAGCGACGTCGCAAGCTTGGTCGGATAGAACCGAGTCGATTTTTTCTGAGAGTCAAAATGAGATATCCGCTGTAAGCGATGGGCACGAGCGAGTGCACCGAGGGGCAAGATGCATCGGAGCAGCCCAAGTCCCGCTCTCCCACAATGGGAACAGGCACCGTATGCAGAAAGGAGGACACTCTGGAAGGTGGGTGCACGGGGCAGAGGGCGGTGGCGGTATCCATCTTTCTAGCACTGCCATCCTTGCGGTTGCTTGTGTTGATGGGTGTCGTCCAACCTTTCTCTGGTATACGATGCCAAAATGCTTCAGATCGTCGAGCATGTGCCGTTGGGTGACCGTCAGTCGCTCGACAGAATATCCCTGTCGACCAAAGAGCACATTCGCACCATCCACAAAACAGCGTCAGTGAAACGTGTCGGTTGGTTTGCTGGAGATCCTGGCACCCGCTCTTACCTGCCACAAGCTCCAGACTCCCGAGCTGGAACAGAAAATTGAGCTCGTCGACAAGATCCAAGTTGAGTTCCTGGTTAAGCGCGGAGTTCATGGAGGGAAGATCAGCAAATTGGCGAGATGCCGACTGGATATGGCGGCAAAGTGGATCGGGGCTACAGCCGTCCAAGAGCACCGCGGCAGTCTTTGTTTCGCTTCGACGGCACTGCTTCCAGCGACTCGAATGCTTACATCGGCCATATCGAGGTACTGCAGCAGAAAGGCCCAAACTTGCACATGACGTCTTGAAGTAGGAACTGGAATCCTTTGTTGGTGATCCTCAGCTCGTCGCTATCCCGTTTCTCGCTTTGGAAGTGGAGGAACATGGATACGTCATCGCAGTCAAGTTGCTGTGACAAGAGTCTTGGACGAGCACGCTGCAAATCAAGCGCTGCTGTGGTTTGCTGGCACGCCTGCTGATGTCGGCATATTCGCCGCCGCAGTCTGTACGGTCGCCCACGATAGAGAGCTGACCAAATATCCACCTTTCTCTGCGCTGTGGGGCTGCATCCAATCGAGCTCAGCGGTGCATACCTGCGTGCCATAAGACCCGACTTTTCGAGGAGCGTTTGAACGGCCCCCGACCTCTGTTCACTCGGAGTGCCGACCATAATAATGCAGAACAGCCTGTATATCGTCGCCATGTAATCAGCAGTCCGTCGCAGCTCCAGGGTCCGGAGATCATGCATCGGAAAGGAGGGGGGCGAGCAACACACCTCCCAGGCTTGAGAGGCGTACTCGTCCAAGAACTTGACGTCAACGTTATGCTTGTCACTGCCGGCCACCTCGCCAAAGCTTGTGTGATTGCCGCTGTATATCCGTCACAGCAGCGTGTTGGTGAGATTTGTACAGGTCGTGGTCGTTCACATCCGAGATGATAACCAACACGTTCCAGTCGAAGGTCGCGATATGAAACCGTATGGAAGGATATTGTTAGAGATCGATTCGATTTGGTGCTGGACGTGCGCCGACAGTCGCGCGGCGCGATGTGTCAGGGAACTATCGGAGAAGGCCGTCAGGGTTCCGCCAGCGAGGGTCGTGGCTTTGGATGGTTACCCGCCAACGAGAGCGTTGCGCAAGCTCTCCTGAAAGCCTCGGTTCATCGAAAAGACGCCGTGCAGCGGATCTTGGGGACCGACGGCCACGAGGATGTTGAGCTTGAGGAGCTTCTTGATCGAGTCGTGCAGATCCCTGGCAGCCAGGGTGGGGGTTTGTAACGCCGCCGAGAATAGATAGGAACATGCATGAGAGAAGGCGTGCCGTGGTGAGTCAGAGATCCGGTCAAAGGATCCAATCGCTCGAGAGCTACTCACGTCAGATGGGTGGACAGACACCAGGCTTCGAGATCCCGGGCGGTGATTTTCTCGACAAAGGTATACACCAACCGCATGATGATGTGCTGGGCAAAGTTGGGCAGCAGCCTGAGAGGCCGAGAGGCCGAGATGGTCGGTTAGCTGCAGCACCGAGTATATCCCTGCGGCCACATGCAGAGCGGGAGCTGTCCTTGATCGATAGCTCGACTGCGGGTCCATTGTCGCGGCACTTTGGCTGGTTCTGTTGGCAGTCCAAGGCACCGATAGGGCCATGCCTGATCTGCCGGCACATCGACCTATGCCGGCAAGAAAAGATGGCCTACCGTAGCACGGCCAGACATGTCGCCGGCTGAGCATACAGCTTGTCGAGTGTGGGTTTGGCAGCGAGTTGAGGTATTCATGGACATTGCCCTGTTGGACAGCAAAGTCGAGCAGGAGCAAACCGAGTCAGCGACACCAGCAAGCGGGTGGCCGGACGAGATGCAGCGTGCTGGTTCCGGTGCCCTGCACACGCTGCCAGAGCCCTCCTCTGCCCTGCCCTGCCCTGCCCTGCCCCGTCCCGCTGCTACCTTGATCGACGTTGACTCCATGGTCGCTGTGGCGGACGGGGTGCTTGGATCGCAGCCCAACCCAGCCAGGCCCGATCGCGAAGGCCTGGAATGAGCGCGGGCGAGGGCGATGCCGCTCGTCCACGTGGACATCACGCAGCGCGCGCAGCAGATCCCACGTGCCCCATCGACAATGGAGACGCGTGGCCAGCCGGCCTGTGGCGCGCGGGCGGAGCGGGCGCGAAGAGGGTTTGTGCGACAGGCGGCTGTTGCGCTGTGGCTGTTGCGCTGTGGCTGTTGCGAGTGCAGCAAAGCCCGGCCAGGAATGCGAAATCGACATGTCAGGATATCAGCATCGACGCAACGCCGTCGCCTCTGCAGTAACACCCCTGCGTTAACAATCCGGCGTTAACAACCCGGCGTTAACAACCCGGCGTTAACAATCCGGTGTTAGGACCAAGCCACCAAGCGCATCAGCACTGCCTGCCCCGCCCGTCCATTCTGCCGCGCGCCACCAACCAAAGACCCAGGGCCCCTCCCCATCCGGCCTCGGTCGCGAGCAATCCTGACACCCGCTGGCCGCTCCCCCACCCGGATATCGTTCTTGCCGCTCTCCACCACCGTCCTCCTCCTCTCTGTCTTCGTCTGCTTCTTCCTCGTCTACTTCTACGCCGTCACCCCCCCCCTCGTTCGCCGCCCCTCATCCGCTGCCGACCGCCCCGTCCCGTCCTCCTCCTCCCGACATGTCGCTTCTGGAGGACCTGGACGCCTTCGCGTCCGCCAGCCAGCCCAACTATCCTCAGATGGATCATCTGCAGCTCAAGACCCACTCGCGGCAGTTCTGGCACTTCTTCTTCGACGCCGCCTTCAAGGTCTTTGAGTCCTCCTCGGACCTGTCTCTGGTCGACCCGGCGGCGCTCTACAACCCGTTCTCGGTTGGCTCTCTCATTGGCCTGTCGTCCTACACCAACTCGATCTTTGTCCAGTGGGACGGCTTCCGAGCAAGCTTCTACGGCTTCCTCGGCTTCTGGATCGCCTCCATCCTCACCCAGCGCACCTGGTCCTCGCTCTTCCTCACCACCGTGCTTCTTGGCCTGACCATGGTCTTTTTCAAAGCCAATCTCAAGCACCTACGCATCAAGTTCAAGAAGGAGCTGAACACCATCTCCAAGCTCGCTGAGAAGGTGAGCCGGCCTTTCCTCTGCTTGTTGGCTTCAGCCCTGTCACAGCCCGCATTTGGCGTTGGCCGCTTGCTTCCGCATTGATCCGTGCAGTCCGTCGGCACTCCCGACAGCCTCGGCGGCACTTCCGACTTCTCCGGCCTCGAGCCACAGCCTTTTCTCGCATCTCTTGTCAGACGAATGTCCAGATGCTTCCACAATGCTGGAGCGACAGCTCGCTAATGCCCCAACCGTCCTTGCTTGGTAAACCAATAGACCCGCCCCGAAGCCGAGTCCGCCGGCTGGATCAATTCGTTTCTCGAGTGTTTCTGGCATCAGTACGAGAACGACCTTTCTGCTATGATCCAAAAGACCGTCAACGACATTGTTGTTCCCTTCAAAACCAAGGAGCTGGTATGCCGCTCCCTCCCATCTCCAGCGCACTCTGGCCAGCCCGTCGCTCATATCGTCCGTCTTGGCCATCGAGCTAACATTTGATTTGGCTGCAGGACGAACTTGCCCTTTCAAAGTTCACTTTGGGCTCCTCGCCTATCAGGGTCAACTACATCAAGCTCCACAGCAGCCCCAAGCCAGATGTCATGGTATGTGCTTGGCGGGACCCTCATCGCTCCGGCGCTCGTCATTCCTCATCTTGTATCTCATCCCTCATCTTGCATTCGCCTTTCTCGACTGCAGATCATGGACATGGCCGTCGAAATGCCCACCTATGATATGGAAACCGAGCCTCTAATGGCCGGCACCATCAAGAAGCCCTCGCACATCACCCTGACTGCTCGCTTGGCAAGCGGCCTGCTTGAGACCGTGCAGATCCCGCCGTATATCAAGAATCTACTCGTTCGATCCAAGATCTGGAGTCGTCTCGAGTGGCTCCTCCGCCAGGACATCAATGTCCACGTAAAAGACATCAAGTTTTCTGGTGTGGTGAGTCTCCTGCGACGTTTCTGCATCGATCTTACACCAGTCCTGCGACGGTCCTGCGTCGGTCCTGCGTCGGTCCTGCAACAGGCACGGGTGCTTCATTGTTGCCGACCGCGATGCAGTTCTCTTCCTGCCGCTGCTTAAGCTTCCTGCCCTCGGTCAAGCCGCTGTATATTCTAACCATGTATACTCTCTCTTTGCTTGTCTCTGTCCACTGCGCTGCCATTCTCTGCGCTGCTGTGCTTCCACCTACTGCCCCTCATGTCAATGGATTATCGTCTCAACGTGCTCCGTATAGATGAGAATCGAAATCACATTCTACTCTGTCTTCCCTCATTTGAAATTGATCAACGCTAGTTTCTATCATCCTCCCTCTCTGGACTTTTCTATCAATCCCATTACCGAGTCCTTCGACCTGATGGACATCCCGGTGCTCCGATCCCAGATCCTCGCTATCGTCGAAGATAACCTCAAGGCCATCTTGGTTGCCCCCAACAAGTACCCCGTCGATCTCTCTGTTGCCACCATCGGTGAGTGACAGCCTCGTTGCCCTGGCAAAGCCAGTGTCTGCATGTCAAACTCTGGCCAGCCCTTGCGCATTCATTCATCCAGCCAGCCAGCCAGCCAGCCAGTCAGTCACACTCCGCATCGCACCTTTTGTACCAATGCTGTTTGTGTTTCCTTTCGCACATGCATATACAGAAACCGCTCCGGTTGGTGTTCTCAAGGTTGAGATCCGTCGCGCTCGCGGTCTGCGAAACTCTGAGGCCCTGAAGAAGAGCGACCCATACGCGAGCGTCTACCTGGGCGGCAACAAGCAAGTCGCCCAGACCGTCTCTGTCAAGGACAGGTACGTTTGTAATGAGCACCGTCTCCATCGTGTGTTGCGTATGTGATGAGTCGCCGACTGACCGATGTCTGCCCTTGATCCGGCTCCATCCTGTAGCCTGGAACCCAAATGGAACGAGGTCCACTATGTCGTCATCGACCGCGAGACCCTCACCAACATCGCGAACGGCTCCGACCAAATCGTTTTCAAGGTCAAGGACGCAGACACAACTGTTGGCAAGGACGCTGTTATGGGTGTCTCCGATCCTCTGTCGCTCTCCCAATGGATCCGTCTTCTGGACGTCAACTCCGATCCTGTCGCTGCGGACGAATCCGCCCCCGGTACGGATGGCGCCGAGAACGGCACGGACGCCTCAGAAAGCTCGGCTCCCGCTGTCGATGAAGAGCTCGAAAAGCTCCGCTCTCAGTGGGGCGATCCCAGCGAGCCCAACTTTGTGTGGAAGCAGCTTCACCGCGTCAACAAGAAAGAGACAGCACCCACCCGCGAACGAGGAGGCAACAGCGAGATCCAACTTGGCCTCAGCTACTTCAAGGCCCTGCCGAACGAGGCCACGATCGACCCCGATGCCCTGCTCGGCTCGACAAAGTCCGGCATCTTGCAAGTGCACGTGCACAAGCTCGACGGCTTCCACGAGCTCAAAAACTCGTACAGCGTCGCCATCAAGACCGACAAGGGTCGCTCGTTGTTCCAGACAAAGTTTGTCCACGGAACTCACCCCGTCATCGAAGAGTCGTACACCATGTATGTGCCGGACCACACCAAGCTGCACAACCGTATCGAGGTCTACTCCAAGAACGGCCGCAAACCCATTGCCTACCTTCCGCTGGACGAGGACCTCCTTCGCTCGGGCTTGAACAAGACGCACGAGTTTTACGCTCTGTCTGGCTCGGAGGCCGGTAACGTTGCCCTGACTCTGCGCTTCTTCGCCGTCCCTGTGCGCGAGAGTGCCCTGCAAAAGTCCAGAGTGCCCATTGCTGCACTCTCTTTCGACATCAAGAAGGCCAACGATCTCAAGTCGGTTGATGGACCGTTCCAAAAGTCCGATCCGTACGTGATTGTCGAGATGGCCAACGTCGAGATTGGCCGGACCACCGTCAGAGAAAAGACGCTCAACCCCATCTGGAACGAGTCCTTCAAGACCGTTGTCTTCCATCCGTCTGCCAAGCTCACCATGGTGATTTGTGACTGGAACAAGAGCGGTGTCGTCAAGCCTCTCGGTCGCATCGACTTGCCGCTGACCAAGCTTTTTGAAATCGAGACAGAGTCGGGCGCAACTGGAACAAGGGCCGAAGACCCGTACTACACCCGCGCGCTGGCAGATGGCCTGACCATTGCCAAGAACGACCAGAACGGCGTTACTGTGTAAGCCAGTTGTGCGGGTCTCGGCCGAAGCGATTCTCCGTGTCTGTGCCGCTTGACTGTGTGGCGTCATGGTGCTTTAAGCCAGACTGGTCTGTGTCGGCCCTGATTGACCACCACTGACTTTCTCCTCCCGCCCAACAGCACGGCGCCTATTTACCTGACCGGAAAGAAAAAGTCGGAGCTTCAGGGCACCATCGAGTTCGATGCCAAGCTTCAGAACATCCTTGGCGATTGCACGATCGGCTACAGCAGCATTGTCGTGGTGCCCCGTGCCATCCAGAGCCAGGGCAGCAACGAATCCCTCAAAGAGCCAGCCGCCGCCGCCGCGGCTGTTGCCGGTGGCGCTGCCGATAAGAGCCAGTCGCTGCGCCTATCGCCATCCGATGCAAACATCACCTTGGGCCACCAGTCGCTTGACAGAGGCAGCAAGATCTCGACCGAGTCCTTGAACCCGGGACAGCTGGCAACCATAAAGTCTCAACAGAGCATACTGAGTTCACAGGGCGGCACGCTGCTCACAGAGGGCATGCGTGATGACATTCTGAACAGCTTCCGTAAGTGATGTGGTGTTAAGCGCCAATGCGATTCCATCGCCGTGTGGGGGGCCGTGTTCCGCGAGGGGCAGGTACACTAATCGCCACCGGGTTCTGCTCTCGCCTCGTCTCAATTGATGCTCCAGCCTCGGGTGTTCTCCACATCCAGGTCAACGAGTCGCCCGATGTTTCCCAGGAAAACACCTATGTCCGCGTCAGCCGGAACCAGGATGTCATTTTAACCACCTCCACGCAGTCCGACGCTCCTGCGATCTGGGACGAGGAGAGCTACTGGGTTACTTCGGATATCCATTCTGCCTCCATCAAGTTCCAGCTGTTCCAGCAGCGGGGTGAGGATGCCGACCCGTCCAGCGACCCGCTCGTCGGTGCCTGGGAAGGCCCGGTCAGCAGCTTCATCGGCATCGGCCAGCATGTCATTCAGCTCGAGCGATCCATTACCCTTGGAGCTGGTAGTCCCGGCGAAGCTGTCCTGAAGGATCACAGAAGCCTCTCGGTCACCTTGCGATACTCGCCGTTGCAGCTGTCGTCAAACGGCAGCTCGACCCAGCCCGCAGCCCCGATTGCCGCCTGCACCATCCTCATTGAGAGCGCGCGCGATTTGAAGAAGGTGGATGGCCTCTTTGGCAAGTCGGATCCCTATGCCAAGGTCATGATCGAACACCGCGAAATGGGCACAACCACGGTCCGCGAAAAGACTCTCGATCCCGTCTGGAACGAGAGCTTCAATGGTATCCTGATGAACCAGCAGGAGCGTCTGATGCTTGTACTCAAGGACTGGAACAAGGATGGCAAGGAAAAGCCCCTCGGTCGCGTCGATATCCCTTTCCGCGAGATGTTCCGGATCCAGGACAGCGTGGAGACAAGCACGGACGAGTACGTCAACCGTGCTGTCCGCGACGGCTTCAAGATATTCCGCATCGACCAGTTCAAGGCGCATGTGATTGCGCCCGTCTACCTTCAAAACGGACAGAAGTTTGAGCACGAGGGCGTGATCGAATTCAAGATCTTCCTGCACCCGATCAAAGAGGAGCCCTTGATTGGATATAGCCAGTCTATTCTGTCGCTGGTCGAGGCCCCCACCGTCGCCAGCGTCCTGAGCAGCCATCCGTCCGGAGTGCTGAATGTGCATTTCTACCAGGGCATCAACGTCACCGCCACCGGCACCTACATCGAGGTCATCCACAACGGCAAGTTTGTTAGCCGTACCACCCACCACAGCGAGCGTGATCCGCTCTGGGACGAGCAAATCAACGTCCTTGCGACCAACATGCTGGACGACCGAGTCGAGTTTGTGCTCAAGGCCAAGAAGGAAGGCTCGTCGACCGACCCTGTCATCGGCAAGTGGAACGGGGACATAAAGACCATCATCGGCAAGCTCCAAGTGATTGATTTTTCGTCCCAGCCCCGCTCGAGCGTCCGCATCTTGATTTCATATGCCCCGGCTTTCCTCGAGGGCGTGAACAGCAACATGACATGGCAAAACATCATCGCCGCCTCGGAGCGCCGTTCGAACGACATGGCGGCCGAGTCTCTGTCTAGCCACAGTCGCTATTCTTCGGCTCCCGCCCGCCTCCCTGGCGCCGCAAGACCCTCCATCTCTGGAATCAGCAGCATCCGCGAGGAGGACGTTGCGTCTTTGGCTTCGGAGTATACACAGCCCCCTGCCGAACCTGTGAAACCGGTCGCTGCCGCCGAATCGATCAAGTCCGCTACCGAATCGATCAAGCCGGTCGCTGTCGAACCTGCCGCCGTGCCCGCCAAGCTGGTTGCCACTGCAGCCCAGCCCGCGGCCGATGAAGCTCGTGAGGTTGAGCGCGAGCCTCCGGTGTCTCAGATGCCCATCGCCGAAACTCCTGCGCCGTCCTCTCAAGAGGTCCCCAAGCTGCCCGAGCCGTTGGTGCTTCCTGTCCAGCCTCCCAGCGTCCCGGAGCGCAGCGATTCCTCTGCCCCGAATCTCTCCCAGTCGATGCCAGACATAGCCGTGAGCACCAGTCAGGGCAGCAAACTTATCCATCAGTCCATCCCAGTCTCTAACACCGGTGTCTCGCCTCCCCCCACTGACTCCGATGAGATTGGCTCGATTGTGTCCGGAGTCACTTCCATCACCCTGTCGCGCAACGTGACCGCCCCGACCAGCGCCCTCCAGGACAACCCCCAGAACGTCCCCGCCCCGATGCGCTCTGTCAGTCGCGAGAGCATGGCTTCGAACAACGACTACCACGGCAGTCGACGGTCGAGCGAAGCCTCCCATACGAGCGAGCACAGAGACAAGGAGAAGGGCGCCTTCCGATTCGGAAAGTTCAAGAAACTCATGCACAGCTCGTCCAAGGAAGACCGACTTGGCTCGCACGATGGCGGATCGAGCGGCTCCAGCTCACCTCCCCAGGATTCGCACGAGGATCTGCACAGCGAGGCCGGTGACAAGAAGAAAAAGTTCACCGTCAAGAATCTCTTCAAGCCTCGGCCCAAGTCGAGCTCTGGCGACCTCGACGCCTCGTGAGTGCGTCGATGCGAAGCGGTCGCATCCAGACCCACCAACTTTATCCTCCCGTGGAGCTGGTTGTTCCGATGTGCCTTGGCCCATTGATTTCTTTTGGCAGTTTTTGACTGCGCTGTAGGTTTTGACTTTTGGTTACTTGTTGGTCCCCACTTGCGTCTCGGCCGGCACACCCTCACCACAATGCACCCATCCCACCCCATCCCATCTCTCATCTCGCTCCACTCCTCTCCGCCATTTCCACTTGCTATTTGCGCTCCAATATCTCAATTCACCCATCCATATGCAGTTTTGCACATACACCCCACATCACTCGCCCCTGCCGTGCCATTTCTTTCCTTTTTCCATGTTTCTGTGTAGCCAGCACTGCCCGTGAACTTGTGTTTGGTGTTCAGGAAGTGTCGTGTATTTGCTTCGTCTCATCTTGTTGCCCTTTTCGCTCTCTACCAACAAAGATATTTATTACATCACACAATGTAACAGGAGACGCTGTGCCGCTGGGGCTAGCAGCGAGAGGGGACATTATGGATTCATGACGGAGGTCCGCTCCCGTCTTTCATTGCGCCATCTCGCAGCGATGCGGTAAGCTGGTGATGCAGCGCAAGCCGGACGCGCAGAGGTCCTCCCCGCCATTTCTCCGACAGAAATCCCAGGTATACTTGAGCACCACTTCCCTCTTCCCTTTCAATATCCCGTCGCAAAAGCAGTCCGCAAGCCGGCGCAGCAGAGGCTCACGATTGCTTGAGCTTTGCTTGGATTTGGTCGCCGTCCTCCATATCTAGGTCCTGGGCACTTTGCTCGTCGTCGATTAGGTCGCCGTCAAAGTACAGCCGGACATTGTCCTCGGACCCTTGGACTTTCTCGGCACACTTTTTCTTGATCTGGGCGAGGGGCGTTGTCTGTGCTCGTCCCATTACGGAGCAGGTGGCCGATGCATCCGAACGCAGTCGAGTTCGTCGTGACATGGCCGTTCGCGACCGTTAGTACAAACATGAGTCCAAAAGCATCCACCTCACCCTTCATCCAGCATTCGTCTGGCACTCATCCACCGTTCATCCAATAGCAGTCAACAGCAGCCTCCTGCATTTGTGCCTTCGTCTCTGTCTCCGTTCCGCTGCCACTCTTACCGTTTTGATTTTCAACTTGAATTCCTCCAGCTTGGTGATCCCGCCAACTGCGAGTTGGAAAACCACCTTGATGGTGATTCGCTGCTCCGAGTCGGCCTGGCTCGCAAAGGTCGCTTGGATAACGTCCTCGTCTTCCATGGCGAGAGTCAAGGCGTTGTCGCCTTCGGACACGCCCTCGCCATCAAAGGTAAGCACGATAAGCTCCTCGTCGACACCGGTCTTTTCGGCGCATCGCTTTTTCAGCGTGATCAATGGTGTTGTCTGCAAAACGCACAATGCACGAATGAGATTTTCATACAGCTCGGTTTGCATATAGCACGGTTCGCATCATGCAGCTGTCGAAGAAACATCCAGGAAGCCGGTGCAACGACTCCGGTTCCCACTTGATGCCGACCAAACCGAAGGAGCACGCCGTCTGCACAAACCTTCCTGATCTTGACTTTGAGCTCCTCAATCTTGTCGCTGTCCTCGCCTTTGCGGATCAGCACCTTCAGAATAATACGTTCCTCCTCGGCGGCATCCTCTTGCAGATCGAAGCCATCGCGGGCGTCCGTTTCTTTGTCTTGCTCCGCAATTGCCGCCGCTGCTTCGTTGAGCTGCTCGGTCAGGGTGCGTTGAGAAGCTTCTCGCTCGGTTTGTTTGAAGGTCATGATGGCATGGTGATCTGCCAGCCTCCATCCCTCTGGAGCATTCACGTTTTGCGTGAGTCGCTGCGAGATCTGCCTCGATTTGGGTATGCTCGATACCCCTGTGCCTCAGATGTACTGCAGCGGCTTACCGACACGGACGACGCCATCCCTTTGGATGCTCTTGACGGTGCTGTGCATCGACAGCTTGATGCCCTTGGACTCGAGGTGAATACTCTCTCCCTGGGATAGCGGAATCCTCTTGGGCAGCTCAAGCTCGCGAAAACGGGACCACCGCCCATCCTGTCGCAGGATTGGGTAAAAAGCGGTTAGGGACATATCGCTGCGGGGGGGGGCGTCCACTGGGGCGAAACCAGAGATCATGTGCTGCTGCCAGCCAGAAGCTCTGAGAATCATGCACTTGCCTTGGTTAGATCTTTGAATACCAAAACAGTGCTTGAGATTGTTCCACCTTGATGACTGAACCACGTCAGGTGAACATCGAGTTGCTCGATCTCGGGCTCGTCGAGCAGTGTTTCAGGGAGCGAAAATGACATATTGGACGGCGAGAGTGGTGCAAATGGAGCGTCGGCTTCGCTCAGAGTTGGAGAGCCCATCGAAAGCAACCGAAAGTCGGCCGGCCCGGTCGGCTCGGGCGATACGAATGGCCTAGAGCATTGGTGGTTGAGGCCATCCCAAAACGAGGGCGATTAGATCCGTGCGTACGGACGCTAACTACCGCCGGTGCCGTCAATTGACGATAGTGCTGCCACAGAAGCAAACTAACCGAGGCCGAGGAAGGGCCCGCGGGATGTCGTCGTCGTCCGAGTCGTCGATCACCACAGCTTCGGCAACCGGCACGGCCTGGGAGCTGAACGAGATGGATCAGACCATTCCAAGTCAGTTACGGCCTACAAATACGCTCTTCCAGACCCGCCGGGCACATCCATAGCCGAGCTGACACTTGCAGCTTGGCTTGGCTTTGCTGGCCCGATTTCCACCGATAGAGGCTCCTGCAGCTCCAGCATCCATAAACCCTCCAACCTTGTCGGCGTCGCCTTGATACTAAAGTCCGAGTCCTCGTCACTCGACAGATCTGATGCTTGGGCTCTGAAGACTTTTCGAGGCGGCGATAGGTCATACTGATTGATCGAATGGGGAGCCAGGTCAATCCAGCAGCAGGCAAGACGGCGGGTATGGAAATGGCCAAAGATGCAGGCCGCCTTTGGCATCGGCCGGGATACTCACATTTTTTTGTGGCCGTCCCCGCTTCTTTCCCGAGCGCACAGACTCGACAGACGACGAGTCGATCGAGAGCGAGATAATGCTTGGCTGGGCTGTTCGCAGATTCCATGCAAGCGGTCGGCTTTAAGTGTGCTGCCTGTGCTGCCTATCCCGAGCACGGCCCTCCCCAAGCACCCGCTCAGGCAGCTGGATCGATGGAGATTGATACTCACACGGAATCGTCTGGCTGCTCGATGGCTTCTGGAATAGGATATCGTCGTCCGAGTCTGCCGTCAGAAACGAATCGGCTCCGCTAAAGGCCCGAGGCAGCGCTATGGTTCGGCCGGGTACCCGGTTTGGGCGGTGCTGTTTCTTCAGACTCTGGACCAATTCGTCGTCGTCAATGTCGCTCACAGCCTGCTCCGACGTCGACTCTTGTCCCTGACCCGGTCCTTTTGATGCAGTCTTTCCATATCGGATCCGTTGAGCCGATCCGGTTGACGATTGCGATGTGCTGATCGAACCTGGAGCCGGAGCTAGAACTGAGACCGGAGCTGGAGCTGAGACCGGAGCTGGAGCCGGAGCTGAGGCCGGAGACAGTGCTAGGACCAGAGCTTGCGCTATCGATGGAATCGGGGCTGGAGCTGGGGTCGAGGGCCGGACGTCTTGTGTTGACTTGGTCGGATTGGATCCGTGACTGGGATCTGCGTCCTGCTCGCTGTCGCTGTCGTCGATGACAAAGACGGTGGGAGCAGCCTGCTGGCTCCTCGAAGCCGTGCTTGCTTTTGGTCGACCCATATATGCGCAATGCTGTGGATGGATGCGATCCGGGTCGGTCCTGAGAAGGGAGCGCGGCTGTGAACTCGGCCCTGGCGAGAAAGCCGATGCAAGTCTGACCAGATCCTGCTCCAGAATCAGCGCCCTCGCGCCATTGGCCGCTCTTCCTCCCAGGCCCTGCCAAACCTGGCCGCCGCAGCTGCATGCCCTCACACCCAATATACTGGCGAGCCCAGCACACTTCTGTCCGTGAGCGCCGTTGCAGCCACAGACGAATGGACAAATTATAACGAGGGTGCATTGGACGGATATCGAGACGATGAATATATGCTCAGGACCAGAAACAGCAGACGCTAGTCCCCAACCGGGCCGAGTGTATCATCTTCAGTACCCGATTGTGTTTCGCAGCTCGAGTGTCTCCGTCAGCCTTTCGACAATGCCGACACAAAGTTCCATATTCTTCTGGTCGGTTTCCGCCATGCCTAGATCTGTGCGTGGGAGTAATATCAGCACAGTTGCAGCAATAGCCCGTCAACGACAGGGCCAGGCAGACTGGACAATTCATCAACCAGACTTGCGGCTGAATCGCATCGACAGCACCAACCCACAGCTTGGCCAGTCAAAGCCCGACTCGCGGACCGCCATCCGAACCTACCAACGATCAGTTGGCGCATTTCGTCTGCTTCGCTGTAAAACTCAGACATGAAGACTCCCGGCGACAGAACGGATACGACTATGGACATTCCAAACAGCCAGGCTGATCTGACGCTGGACACTTGGACCAGTGTCGTGAACCGCATGTAGTTCAGAAATCCATAGTATTCGCGCACCATCCGTCGGAGCGACGGTGTGTTGACTGGGAAAGCAAGATAATGTCGATGCTGTCAACCAACGCACTGATCTATCCTCAGATGTATGCAAGATATCGCCCTCGACTTACCAGCACAATACAGGATGAGACCCAGGGCCGTGATATACTTTTCCAGCACGTAGGTCACGTCGCTGTTCATCATGCGATGGCTCCTACACGTTCGCATCGCAGAATGAGTCGCCAAAGGCACAGCAAGTCATTGCGGGATTCAGAACGAAAATATGTCTGATACTCACTCGGTAGAGGCAAATCGCCCAATAAGCGGGAAGAAAAAGTACCCTGCAACCTGACTGAACCGGTTCTTCTGTGTGGTTGGCTTTGGGACGAC
Source organism: Polychytrium aggregatum (assembly GCF_025602895.1). Classification (NCBI taxonomy): domain Eukaryota; kingdom Fungi; phylum Chytridiomycota; class Chytridiomycetes; order Polychytriales; genus Polychytrium; species Polychytrium aggregatum. The sequence goes on from NW_026516408.1 coordinate 15,257, forward strand.
CAGTTTCTTGGATCGCCTGTTCACCTTCGGGTTGCTGTTAGCGACCGACTGCAGGGCATCCCCAGAGAGCTCGTATTCGTTCTGGTCAAGTAAAAGAGCCGCGTGGGATGAGCACATATTTGCTGATACATCATATTGCGCGCAGGTCAAGCATAGGAACCTGTTCTGCTGGGCCGTACCGGCGGCATAACCACAATCGCACTGAGCTTCTGGGCAGCGATGACGAGTGCCGTCAAAACATCCATACGCTGGCGGACGCTCATATTCCGGTCATAGAACTGATCAATCAAATACCTGCCAGCGCGCATCGAACTGGTTAGCAAATAATCCATCAGAAGCAGAGATCTCACATGCCAGCGGTAGCTTCATGCAGCATTGGGTGGTGCGGCCAGCTCTCCAGGATCCACCAAAGCCTCGTTCACATTGTCAACTGCGATACATACGCAGACACCGTGCGAGGCGCGCGGGAAAGGATCTCGCTCAGGGCCTCCATCCGCAGCTTCTCAAAGTTGTCGAGATCGTAATTATCTTGCAGTCGGAACAAGCTATCGGCGACGGTGTAGCTCCACTCGTCTTCAAGGGGACATGTACGCAGGATATCACAACGTGAGATGCGGAGTCTCAGGCTCACAGACGGATCGCCCGAACGAAGACAGAGCCCCATACCGATTGCATGCTCTCCGGCATTGTTGATCACACGGACAGCCTCGCCAAGGGCGACTTCGAGAGTCATCGGATCGTCTTCTTTCTTGATGCCGGTAACCAGTTCGGCAAGGAATCTATCGGCGCACAGGGGATGAGATACCAAGTCGAGGATCCGTATCAAACACATGTGCTACGGGAAAGCGCTTACACTGGCGGTTTGATGTTGTTCTTGTGCTTCTGATCGTCGATATGGTACGGCACCAAGTCGCCATCCTCGTCGTCGCTGTCTGCATCAGCACTCTCGTCCGTGTCAGAGTCCTGGGCATCTGAATAGGTATGGAAGATGCGGGCCAAAATGTAATCAGTACACAGGCCGTATGGCTGTGTGTATATGGCCGAGCAGGGCACTGGCGTATGGCCAGCTCGAATGTCTGAGTTGTGTTGACCAAACTCACCGCGAGCTCCAAACGAGTAAAAGTTGATGACCTCGTCTGGATCGTCGAGCTGTTCTTCTTGACCATCTTCTGCCAGAATCGATGATGGGCCATCGCCAGATTCTCCAGCTTCGCGAGCGCGGGAGTCTTGGGACGCATATCCACAGCGCAAACATCACACGATTCGCATGAGCTTGGCATACGCAGCCCAGATGCGCTCAGCAAGCGGCCGGGAACGGTTGGCTTGATATAGCACATACCAGATTCAATCGGCTTGTCGGATGGGACGGGAGTCGATGGTGTCGGCGCATGTTCTTTTGACAACGCCCCAGTGCGAGTGGTAAGGCTACGCATGAGCCGGCTCTCTGCAGTTTCCTCCAAACCAAACTCGAGTTTGGATTCAGGCTGGGCCAGACCGGCGAAGCACTCGGCCGTCACCTGTCGAACGGAGAGCGGCCGTGTCAGAGTTGTTTTGCCCATTAACTTTCGCGACGAACACGACACTGCGCCCTCTGGAGTCCAACTCACCAATCCCATGACTCGGACTTCGGGCACAGAGCTGTCCATATAGGGCCGCATGCCGGAGATAAATTTCGCAGGAAGCCCGGAGAGGTTCAGCGCCTCGGTAGAGATATAGGCAAGGCAGACCAGGATGCCATACGTGACATCTGGCAAAAGTAACGATGGTACACTGGTGAGAAGCCCTGCTCTGCTGGAACGCCGTGCACCAGTCACATCCTCACAGGCGATTGAGGCGAGCGTTTGCTTAGCTTTGCGGGAAGTACATTTGTGCTGTTCCAGATTGGCGAAGCGGATAAACGTGGGATCTACCCATACTTCCATGAGATGGTCGAGGGCCTTGACGACCGAAATGTCTGGTTGTGTTTGCGCAAGCGGCAGGCAATCAGGGCCAGAATCAGCACAGTCGATCTGGATCACGTCAAAGCAAACACTCTCGCTGGGCCAATGCGGGGCTTCTGGTTTCTCACCCGATTGCTGGCGCTCGAGGCTGAACATGCATATCAGCGTCTTCAAGATATCGATGTGGAAGTACCGCACGACCAGCAGTTGGTGCAGAAAGACGTTCGCCGCAAGCTCGTTCTCGTTTGCCAGCTGTCCAAAGAGTGTGGACATGATCTCGCCAGATTCCTCGATCGTGTCTGAAGCAACAGAGTTGATATATCGTCAGAAACGAGCGGATAGAATAGGTCTCTGCCAATAGAGGGCGAGATCGGGCTTACTCTGCGATTTCCGGAGGTGGTGCAGGAGGCCCACCGCAAACTGCTCGAGCTCGCGCGAGGACATTTCGTTCAAGATATGCCTCCAAAAGGCAGCACTATTGCTGCTCACACTTGAAGGTTTGGCACCCGAGAAGCATCCGGCTATCAGAGAGTCTGTCGGAGAGCAAGTCCAAGATATGGTCAGAGCCGAGAACAGCTTGCGGTTCAGCCCGATTGCTCCTGGGCATGAGGGCTGGCTTCAGGACAGACCTAGATGGCCAACTCGAGCTGTCTTGGTGATTACTGAGCATATTCGCTTGACAGCACTCGTGCTCAGGGGCTGTGTCGAGAACTGCTTCACAGCACTGGCGATCTCGGCTCCAGCCCGAGTAAAGTATGCCCTGTGTAAAACAGACAAGTGGTGAGCCTGGAATGCAAAGAACAGAAGCAAGATTGGCGGTCCTGGTCACTGGTAAGCTCCCATCCCTCCAGCAGCCAATGAGACACCCAAGTCGCTGGGACTGACGCTCGGTCGAGACGAGCATACCCTGGCAGAAAGAAACTCGGGGTTCTGGAGCCAAAGGAATTGGCCATGCGATCCGGGAGGGAGCAGTAGAGAGACAGGATGTGTGCATGACTTCCTTCGTAATCTGAGACGGCCTCATCGATCTCGGAGATGCTGATGAACGATGCCAGAGGATAGCAACTCAGCAGCCGCTGGAGAAGCCGGGTCGCTGTCTGCACTGAAAATGAGTGTGCCGGCACCGCACCCCGCTGGAGGATATGATTGCAGATCACCGAGAAGGACACATCGATGTGCTTGGCCAGCAAGAAGTAGGCGTCGTAGTAGCCCTGTAGCTCGTCGCTGGAGAGCAGGGGCACCCAGTTGACCGAAACGATCTTGAGGAGAAAAGGTAGATGGGTTTGCAGGAAAAAGGATCGATCCAAATGCGTCCAGGGCTGGGTGGGGCTGCCCAAGGTTTCGTCATGAGAGCCGATGGCCGAGTCAAGGCGAGCAAGCTCCTCGGCGGCCTCGGTCAGCTTGAAGATCCGAGCAAGGGGGGCGAGGAGGGCTCGCTTGACGACGAGGATCCTGCTGGCATCGGCGCTGGTATCAGAGAGAAGGGCGTGCAGTCGCTGGAGGGTCCGGAGGCTGTCGCTGTGCCGATCCTGGCTGGCTGGCTCGCTCGGATATGTGCTCATGGCGGGCGCTGGCTCAGGACGAAAGCAAACCGGGGCTGTCTGGGGCCAGGATGTGGCTGGATGCTCGAGCATGGTCATGTGAATGTCACTGGATACTGAGCTGACTTTGGGAATGCCTCGTGGGGCAAGGGAAGCATGTCCATCGAACCAGCTAGCTATCCAGATGGTCAAATATTGATTGTGCCTCAATATCGGCTCAACGACAAGCGGTGTGCATTCGCCTCCTCCACTGCGAACACCTGGTCACAGAGTCGAGTTGAAAAACCGATGGACATCCTTGGCGCGATGGATCGTGAGTGAGCAGTCTTGGAGCTGGCCGACGGAAGCATTCGATATCTCTCGGAGAGTCGGCATCGTTTCCTGGATCACCCAGCACTCTGGCGAGAGGTACCAGCATCAGAATTATAGGGCCGGCGATGGAATGCGGCGCAGTGTGCGCACCATGTGAACTGAGGGGCCCGAGCTGCTCGTATGCATTATGGAGGACTTGAGTCCAGGTGTGCTATGGAGTGCTTGGTCAGCCAGCATCTCAGCCACAAGCACAGCGCTAGTGACGGCAGCAGCCGCATTCTTGGACAATATGGCCAATGCTTGAGGGAGTTACCGCATACCTGCTCTTGGATGCTGGGCAGTAGCGGCGCAAGCTGCGAGACAGTCAGCAGCCAAATAGGTACATAGGAAAGCTACCTCTGGACACTCCTTACCTCGTCTTGGATCTTCATCCAGTCCCCATCTGCATATTGTGGATCAACAAATACGTTCCGGAGCAAACCCTCAAACTGGGCCTTGGATACCACGGGTAGGACGCAAGGGGGCCTGATATAATGGTGCTGCTGAAGGCTGTTCTGAATGTGGCAAAGCAACGATGCGGCGCCAGCACCCACGGCCTCTGGGATATGCACTGCCAGGAAGACCCTGTGCTCGATTCGCTGGAGCTGGTGGATTCTGATCGTAGATGCAACTGCAAAGTATCAATCGAGCTGTGTGTCCCATGAGGCATCGTCAACGGCCGTCGCGGACTGATCAGGGCACTTGCCTTTCGGAGAGAGATGAGCCAATCTGCATCAGCTGCTCGTTTGCCAGCTGCTCGGCCTCCAAACATATGAGGGAGATGAGCAGCTTTGGACAGAGCACATCCTGAGTCACCAAGCGACGCATCAGTTATATCCCGTATCAGCGAAAGTCCAGCGCACTTGCACCGCTTTCGAGCCATTGCGAATCGAGTCGCGGGCCTACCGCCGGACAGTGAGGCGAGTAATCCATCCCTGCAGCCAGAACATCGAATCAGTGTCTCGCAACGACCATGCACACCCAAGAACTGGCGGCGTCTCACTCGGAGAGCGCTGAAAACTCGCACCAGTACCTCGTATTCGAAAGCCCTGGTGCATGTCGGTCAAGGCACTCCAGACACTTGAGTCTTCGACGATGGACTTTCGGTAGAGCAGGGGAAGCACCCCGCCCGTACGGCTCGGAGTCAGCTGCAGGCTGCGAGTGTCCATTTGCCGGCACCCGGGGTCAAGATGGGGCACAACGACAGTTGCCAGAGATTTCGGTGTATTGAGTCATCGGCGCACGTCATCGCTGCGACAACAGCGCATGGGCCCGCCAATGGGCTTTCGTTCGTCTGACTTGTCACTTCTCTCGTGGGAACAACGGTGAGGCCCGTTCGATTGGAATCTCGGCCGGATGGTCATGGCCCGACTCTCTCCATCGCTTACCAACGCCACAGTTCGCCCATCCGCGTTCGGTTGCATCGACTTTGAGGGCATCCAAAATCTGCGAGCCTTTCGTGGGCATGAATGGCTGTACCATGATGCCAATGTTGCGGAGCCCTTCAAAGGTATAGTAGAGGATGTGCCGGAGATGCTGCTCGGACTCGGGCGTCTTGGCCTTGGCAACCTTCCAGGGAGTGCTGCGGTCCCAAAAATGATTGACCTGCGCAATCAACTGGTTGACAGCATCAAGGGCCTTGGGGAAAGCAACATCATCCATACTCTTGTTGAAGATCAACCTGGCCTCCTCGATCGCATCGATAAGCTGCTGCTCCGATGCATCTGGGTCGACATCGACTGATGCGCGGGTGGGGATTGCCATCCAAATGTTCGTTTTGGGGGTCATTGCTCTCATCATCAGGTTGCCGAGCCCGTTAGCGAGGCTGTTGTAGGTCGCCTCGAGGGCGGTTTCGTCAAACACTGTGCACATCAAAAACATTAGAGTGAGCATTTATGGCAACCGGGGTCCTATTCATAGCGTCATGCTGCGATTTCGACGCACGCCGCAGGCAGTGCAACTCGGCTCGCCAGCCTCACAGACACTCACGGACTTACCGCTGTCGTTTTCAATGCTGCCGATCTGCATAAGATAGAATCGGGTAGGGTCGACGCCGTATTTTTCCGTCATCTTCACGGGATCGACGACGTTGCCGAGGCTCTTGGACATTTTTTGGCTGCCGACAATCCAGTGGGCATGCGAAACAATGCGCTTTGGCAGAGGTAGGTCTGCTGCCATGAGGAACGCTGGCCAGTAGATTGCGTGGAATTTGATAATGTCCTTTCCGACAACGTGGACTGTCGGGGGCCACATTCGATCATCCGTGCTTGCCGTTGAGGCCCATGGATATCCCGCGACAGTGAGGTAGTTGGTCAGAGCATCCAGCCAGACGTAGACAACATGGTCGGGGTCGTTCGGGACAGAGATGCCCCACTGCAGCTTGCTCCGCAGCCTTGAGACACTCAGGTCAGGTAGGCCGTCTTTGGATTCGAGGATACTCATGATGATGTTATACTGCGACGATGGGACAATGACTGCAAGAGCATCGGTATCGGTTTCCTCGAGTTTGCCAAGCAGAAGGGGTTTCCAGCGCCGCTGTGTGCATGAGATGCCCCCACGATTGCCAGATGATCGGTGGGAAGGGACGACTCGAAGGCTGTGGGAGCATCCGGAAAGTCGAGTCCCGACATTGATGAGTAGTAGGGAATCAGACATACCTGACGGATCCTGCTTCATCCATGCGATCAGCTTCTCTCGGAACTCGCTGAGCCTGAACTTGTAGTTTTCCTCGCGGGTCCATTCGACATCCTTTCCGCTCTCTTTCGAGATCTATCGGCATGATTGTTAGACCGATGCTGAGCGCAACTGATGCTGCAGGCAACATGGCCGCCATCCACCGACCTCGTCGTGTATCCCCGGCTCTACCCGACGACATCTGCGAGATTGCAACGAACACACATACCATCTTCTTCTTGCCGTGTGCGTCAGTGGCCTCCTCGACTTGATTCTCTGGATAGAATGTTTCGTCGGAGACACAGTACCATCCTTCGTGGTGGCCTTTGTAGATGTATCCGTTGTCGTAGAGCACCGTCTAGAGATGCATTTGGGTTTCATGGAACCAACCGACACACCAGCAAACATTGAGCATCGAGCATCGATCCGGAAGTAAGCCAAAGAGCATATGGATCAACTTGGTGGCCGCCATCTGCTCATACATGGCCGCTCGTACGAAGCTCGGGTATCGAACTTACCCAGAGATGCTGCACAGCACGGACGTGCCGTTCCTCGGTCGTGCGGATGTAGTCCGTGTACGAGACACTTGATCGGTCAAAGAGTCGTTGGAACCTGGTGGAGATTTGGTCGCAGAACTGTTGCGGACTGGTGCCCGCCTTGGCCGCAGCTTGCTGGATCTGCAGTCGGCATAGCGGTAATGAGCGATCAGCATGTCGATTTCATCCAAAGACGGCAGCGTAAGCATTTCCGTTGACTTTGCGGCCGAGAACAACGAGTCATGGCCCGCTCTGGATGATCGACTGCCAAACGATGACGCAGATTCACATCTTGGTGTCCAACCTTGAGTCCGTGCTCGTCTGTGCCGGTGCTGTAGATTGTGCTGACACCTTTGAGCTCGCTGTACCGCTTGATGGTGTCGGCAAGGACGGTGGTGTAGAGATGGCCAATGTGGGGATCTGGATGAGGACCGGATATACTGGTGAGGACGAGATCGGTTCAAGTTGCGAGCAACAGCAAGTCACTGAAGATGATGCGGCGGAAGAGAGCAGGATCCATCGAGGGAGGATGCTTGCGTAATGCGGACAGAGGCCGCCGAACGGCAGCATGGCCGACCTGCATTCACGTAATAGATGGGCGAGGTGACGAAGCCATAGGACGCCAGCGACGATTGGCTTGTTGACAACAGACGAGCTGCACCGTTGCGGCCGGTCAGCGACTGTAGAGATCTTCGAGCAAATGCAATGGAGAGCATGATGTGCGGGCCGCAGGCAGAGGAAGCGACGATCTGTCTGGGATCAGGGATCTGTCAGGGATCAGGGATCTGTCAGGGATCTGGCAGATGCGGGACGAACCAGGACCGGTCGGCGCAATGACCAGAATGCGTTCTCGATCCATGTCCGTGCTCTGGCCAGAGCCTCGTTCCTCCATCGCAGCTGCTATCGCAAAGCCGCACTTCATCCGGGACTGTGCAAGAAAGGGATGGCATCGGAATCCAGAATCGCAATGCCCCTGCAGCTGCCGCATGGATGCGTTATCCCGGCTGTGAACGAAGCTATCGTTTGATGCTCTCTCTCTCGCCTGGTGCTCTCGCCATCCGAGGAGACGCCGAGAGCGCGGATATGCTGAACCACCGACCCAAGATCAGTCTCCATCCTGCTCCATCGCCGATCGCACTGGACCGACGAACCCGCGATGGAGTCGTGGAAAGACATCATCAAGAAGCTCGTGGCACTTGTTGGACGGGCCTACTACAGCCCGAAAGAAGTCATCGTCCTGGACCTGCTGTCGAATGTCCATTCGTGGGTATTGCCTGGGTTTCAGCAACAACGACAGGCCGGGGACCAGACCTGGCCGCGATGGCGATTTCATCGGAGAGCTGCCGATGCAAGCACATAGGCCGGAATGTCTGGCATTGATTCGAGACAGACAAACAGACAGACGGATAGACAGACGGATAGACAGACAAAAGCAAAGCTAATCGCTGAGACTCATTGGTCGCCGTACCGCCCGTTCGATACCATCGCAGGATGCGGGACGAGGAGCTTGCAAAGTACCTCCGGATTTCGTCTGTAAAAGATCTCCATCGGTTATGCGGCCAGCTCAAGGCCGAGGGACTCATCAAAGTGTGAGTCGTTGCCGTGCATGTTCATAGAACCGCTGCCACTGTTGTCGCCAATGGGGCTGCACTGAATGACGACTTGTATCAGCGACGCACGACTCGCTGCATATCCACCAACGCCGTTCATTCGACCGTACAATCGGACTCATGTGGTTTGGATCCATCTTGACGCTGCGTCTCTTGCATGCTGCGGCTGGTTCAGCGAAACGAGGCTCGAGGATCCGGCGAGGCCGTCCACCAACAGCAAAGGTGTGCCGAGGAAGGTGACCCGGTCATACTACTACATTGACCACAAGTCTTTCGTGGATGTCGTCAAGTGGAGGATCTACTGCATCGGCAAGGAGATCGAGCGGGAAGTTCAAAGCGTAAGTGCGCTGGAGGCAAAGCACGCATCGTACTCGAAGCCCTGCGAGGTGGCTCATGTGGCCAATGGCTTGCAAAGAGTCGCAAAGCGTCGACTCCGAGATCTTGGCGATGCGACACAGCCGAAGGCGTTGTCGATACTCATACGCTCGCTTTCCATCTACCCTCTGGATCAGCAAGCGGCAAATGTCTCCTATGCGTGCGGCGAGAACTGCGGGCGCCAGTATCCGTTGATCGAGGCACTGATGCTGCAGCGAAGCGACGAAGGGCTCTTTCTTTGCAGCGTCTGCGAGCAGCCGCTGACAGAGCTCCTCGGGAACGAATCCTCGGACGGCATGAGCGCAAAATACACCAAGTATGGAGACGAAGCCTCTCGATAGTCGTCTGTATGCCGTCAATGTCATTCGATGCGGCAGGGCTCATGCGCCAGTTAACCTCTGTCCCCTCCAGGTTCATGCATGAAAGCAAACCAATTGTGGAGCTGCTGAAGCAAACCGATACTCTCACGATCCCCGAGTAAGGCTTCTGAGTTTGCTTGGCTCGACTGGACCCAACCCCGGGTGTTCATACCCCCGAGACACCGAGTCATCCAAATGCTCACACCGCCATCTCTGCAAAACCAGATACATTTCGGTGAACGCGACGATCGAGAACACGCCGAGCTCGGCCATCGATCCATCACTGGGTGAGTGCCTGGATGTCCGATGCTCTGGGTTGTGGTCGAGATGCTCTGGGCGGATATCCTGCATTTCAATCGAGCCGCTTACCGCTTGATTCAGCTCTATACTGTTGCGCGCCTCCGCTTACCGGATTTTTAATCTGCTTGTTCAGATACTGGTCGTGAACTCGACATCTCACGAGAGACCGGTGCCCCGACCGGAGAGATTGTTATCGTTTTTGAGGATGAGAACGACAGGTGTGATACTGCATGTCCGACTCCTCCACCGATTGGCTCCCTGTATTTGTGCATGGCGGCTTTACTTATGCATCCATTACTATTGCTGTTGCTGTGGTCGTTGCTGTGGTCATTGTTGGAACAACTGCCCAGATCCGGCCAACAAGCCGCCGAGGGGCATGAGGATGGTAAGTAAAGCATGCCGGATTTACTACACACCGCGCTTGCTGTTCGCTCGGATCCAGTATAGGCGTCGTGGCTGACGCTGAATGCCATCGCTGCCTTCAGAAATCACGAAAACGACAGCACAGTACTACCGCAACCTGATGATGGAGCCCAGCCCATCCAGCAGCCTCTCGCGGGACGGCGACGGAGACGGCGCACTCAAGCGGCCATTTGCCAGCATCGACAATGCCGATATTGGTCCAAGCCAGAGCAGCGCCGGCTCCGGCCCCAGTTTGACCCGGTTCGACCTTGGAGACGACGACGATGATGATGACGACGATGAGTTTGTTGAGGGATAGTCGGTCCTGCTCGATGGACATGGTCGCTGTGGAGCCCAGCCATGGATCCATCGATCCATTGCTTCGTCGCGGTTCGAGCCGGTCACATGCCCTGCTCGCGCGCTGATTGGCTGCCGCTGCTCGGGTGATGGCGACCAGCCATTGGACGAGGCATCGCTGCGAGGAGAGATCAAGGACGAGAGGGCTCATGCAGCCATGGCATTGGCGAATATCTTACGTTTCACGCAGCAATAAAGACGGAGCTGACCCCATGCGACGGTTGGAGTGGGCATGAGCTTGTTCCTGGCCTCCGAGGACGGTGCTGGGTCGAGTGCGGCAGCGAGAGCAGCCCGAGACGCGCACTCTCGCTCGCCTCTCGCTTCTCGCTCAGGCGTCTCGATCCAGCCCACCATCCAGCCCACCGTCTCCTCTGCCATCCGGTCTGCCATCTGGTCTGCCATCCAGCCTGCCATCTGGCCTGCATCTGCTCGACTCTCCGGCCGTGCTGTCATCGCTATGCTATCGTCCATCCTGCGCACCTCATTGCTCGCTCTGCTGCTCAGCAGCGTTGCTGTCGCAACCTCCTACGCCAACAACAACCAGGGCAACTCGGGTCAGTCCGGCGAAATCCCGGCCCGACACGACTACAAGCAGACCTTCAAGAAGCCCTACTACCTCTACAACGACAACCACACCATCCCGTACTGGAACACCCACGGAAGTGCGTTCATCCTCTATCAGCGTCTGCCGCGCTTGCACCCGACTCTCTGGCTCCCGAATCACCTCTTGTCTGGGTGCTCGCCGATGAGATGATTGCTCAAAGTCGCCGACGCTGTCGCGGTGGCTCTTGCTTGTGCCGACGCTGCCATGGTGGTTGCTGATCCCATATGCTCGCTTCTTTGCTGTAGATGCCCTGCTCGGACCCTCCTACATCCGCTTGAGCCCGAGTGTTCCCAGCACCCTCGGCGCCATCTGGTCGTCCGTGCCCAACCCACACAAGGAGTGGGAAGTCATCATCTCCTTCCGAGTCTCTGGCCGCGATTACCTCGGTGGAGACGGCTTTGCCTTCTGGTACACCCAGGAGCACGACGAGATGGGCCCCGTCTATGGATCCAGGGATTACTGGCACGGTAATTTGGGATCTCGCAGTCGAGCTCGTCGGCGTGCTCGCCAGACATGTCGCATCTGCGGGCGTGCTGCTGGGCCGGCAACCTTTGATGCGGCAGAATCGCTGACTCTCGCTACCGCCACAGGCATCGGAATCGTCTTTGATACCTCGGACCAGAAGGAGAACCGCTACATTCCCCTTATCTATGGCATTCACAACGACGGACACAAGAGCCTGGCTCATCGCGATGACTACATCTCGCAGACTTTCGGCGCCTGCTTCCGCGACTATCGCAACAGCCCCAACGACGTGAACATCAAGATCGTCTACTCCAACAAGAACCTGAAGGTGGGTTTGGGGCAGTGTCTGGCCCGCTGCACGATAGGGCCATCGGCTGCCAAGTTGCCGACGACCTGCAATGCTTATCCGCCCCACCGGATCGACCCTCTATACCTTCTAGGTTCTTGTCGACCTCCGTCAGGGAGGACACGGATACACCGAGTGTCTCACATATGAGGGGGTCGATCTCCCGACGGGCTACCACTTTGGTCTGTCTGCCTCTTCCAGCGCACACGGACACGGTGAGTATTTGGCCACCCTGATGGCAGCCTATCAATCCGCCCTTTTCTGTCGGATTCGATCTGTTTCTGACTACTTGATCTCACCCAATGACATCCAGACGATCACGACATCATCTCCTTCGATACCTACGAGCTCAACCCTGCTGTAAGCTACCAATCATGCGCCGCTCTCTGCCGTTGGCATTGCCGATGCCATCATTCGCCCACCGCTGACAACTTTGGCCATAATAGGGTGGCAACAAGAACAAGGGATCGAGCGACTTCCATCTCAGCGACGATATCAAGAAGGTGGGTGTCCGCTTAATAGCACATGCCTATCACCACGCCGTGCCATGCCCAAACATGGCTAGCACCACGATTCCACAGCCCCGCGAGTCCGTCTTGGTGTCCACGGGCTCGCATCAGGGTGAGGGGAATCAGATCTGAGAGCGCGTGCAGCTGACTATCGTTTACGACTCTAGAAAATCAACTTTATCGAGCACCAGACGCAAGAGCTCCTGGAAGCTGAGGAGGAAGACGACGCCCCGGAGGGCTACCAGGAGGTCATCAATGTACGTTGTGGTCGCCGTCAGTGGCAGGGCATTGGACTGTTGTGGTCGGAACCTCGGCTGGCGGCGAAGCGGTCCTCACATCTGTCGTGGTTATAGCCCCATGTGATCCAGGGCATCCAGGAAAACCAGTTCAAGATCATCGAATCCCTGAACATTCTCGAGCACACTTTGAACAGCGTCTTTGAGAACACCGGCAACTCGCATGAGGCTGGACGATCCCGCGGTGATAAGCTCGATGCGATCGAGTAAGTGTGCCCATGCGAGCTCGAGTGTCATTTCTGTTGGTGGAGGAGTACCACCCGCTCGGTTCAGGCTGATAACTGACCGCACGCCCCCCTTCTGCCAGACGCAAGCTGGGCGAGCTCGAGCAGAAACTGGAGATCCTCACTACCGCCATCGCGCACATGACGAGCTCGGTAAGGACATCCGCAAACACTCTCCTGCGGTGCATATGCCTGTGCATGGTACACCCGCGGCCCCACTGCGGTAGACACCAGCGACACTGCGCTCTGACCAACTGGCCCGGGCTGCATTCCAACAGGGCAACAGCCAGATCCAGAACGTCAAGGACAAGATCGACACCGCCCATGAGATCCTGCAAAAGACCCAGCAGCACACATCCTACACGACCTGGCTCATCATCGGGTTCGTTGTGCTCTTTGTGGGCTACGCTGGCTATTCGGTCTACCGAAAGAACTTTGAGGAGAAGCACAAGAAGTACTTCTAAACGCCACCGGCCCGGATGCCACGGCCAATTTGGACGCCTCTCACCGGTTGCTCGGCGAAGCGGCCCTGGTTAGACTCTGCTGCCTATACGATCATATTCTCTGTTCGCCGAACGGCTCCTTTGAGCCACGGCGGTTGGCTGATGATTATACTCCTTCCGGACTCTTTGATTTCTTCCTTCCCCCCTGTTCTCTCTGGTCTCTTCCCGCTCCATCGCGCTATGCTGTGCTGTGCTGTGCCTTGGTACAGCCGACTCTCCGTCTGTCCTTGCCATCCTTCCATCGACTTGAGTTCATCCCAGTAACAACCCGGTCCTTGCCCCAGCCGACCTTGTCTTGCCTCTGGCCTCTGCTCACCCTTGTTCCCGGCCTCCTCTCCCTATCCGTAATATCATCTGGATGGCTCTCCCTCAGTGCTGGACTAATAAACGGACTCAGGGACTCGTCCATGGCCCGGGAAGACAGCTCTGGATCGAGGTCATATCGGATATACTGACAGCGAGCAAGCGGCCCCGGGCGACACAGGAGCGGTGCTCTGCGGGAGAATTCTTCCCACCAGCTCGTGCCCACCGGTTCGTTGTCGCTGGGTCATCGACGATATCAGTCTCGCCACGTCACTAGAACTTCGTCGGTCCGGAACCTGGCGCGAGCAACCAAAGTTCCATTAGTCGTCAGCACTCGAGGCATCGTCATGGCGGCCACCGGTGCGTCTGTCGCTCAACCCAGTCGCACGATACAGGCGAGCAATCGGCGCTCACCTTTGCGTGCACCAAGTCTCTTCCAGCGGGGTCACATGGCCCGTCTTGAACATGAGGAGCCCGGCCTGCGCAATCATGAGCCCATTATCGATGCAGAATCTGCGCGAAGCGATAGATCAGTTGAGTGGGCGGCTCACTGTGCACAGCCGAGACAATAGAATCGAGCCCATGTCGTGGATCCTTGAGCGCCTCATACCTTTCGTCGGTAGCGAAGAGATGTCCGCCCCGCTGCTTGACCATCTTGCCCATCATTTCTTGGAGGCGCTCGTTGCCTTGACGATGCAACCGATTGGTGAGTTTCCCGTCTCGGCATGCAGCCAGCTCAAGTCCAAGTCCATGTCCAAGCCCATGTCTGTGCCTGGTTGACTTACATCCAACGCCTCCGACGATCATAACCTCGGTGGATCCAACATGCGCCATGGCCCGCTCGGTTGTCTCGACGAGCATGGCAAAGAGTGTCTCCTGCAGCGAGAAACACAGATCCTCAACGGTGCATGTGCCGGCCGAAAGTTGCTCGTTGGCAATAGTTTCGATGTACGCCAGGATGCCCGAGAACGAGACGTCCATGCCCTTGACGGCATACGGAAGCTCAATGTACTGGCTTCCTCTGTGGGCAGAGATACGGGTTGCAAGCGGTGAGATGCTGTCCCACCACCATCAATGGCATTGACGTTGATTGTGGTTTGTTGAAACGGCGATCTAGGATCAACAAATACCTCTTTGCAGCCTGCTCGATGTTGTAGCCGGGACTTGGGTCGTTGGGCAGGCTGACGATGCGTGCAAACCGGTCGAGGCAGTTGCCCACGGCAATGTCGATCGTTTCACCAAAGATGTGGTATCTGCAGCATGCAGCGGCGCCAAGTCAGATCTTGAAACCAATGTCTGGACTGCTCGCTGAAGTGTCTGCTGGACGGCGGCCGCCCGTCCTGCGCAGGCCATGCACTGACCTTCGTTCTGAGTAGGCAATCACCTGGGTGTTGCCGCCGCTGACATACAATATGACAGGGTTCTGTGCCGAGGTGATCATGCGGCCCATTTCGATGTGTCCAATACAGTGGTTGACGCCCACCAGCGGCTTATTCCAGAGCAACGATAGCGTTCTTGCAACGACGGCCACCGAGGTCAGCGGGGCGCCCATACCAGGGCCTGCAATCGAATAGGCACGGCAGGCGACATGACAATGCCGAGAGGGTCAGTAGAACTGGCTTCAAGAGCTCTCGATGCTGTGGACACATTCGTGATGATCTGCGGGATGATCGGCAGGACGGCGGATTCGGCGGATGCATCGAGGAGGCCAGCCGACCTTTGGTAAAGCAGATGCAGTCCACCTGCGTTGGCTTGATGCCCGCTTCGGACAGAGCAGCCCGCACGAGCTGAATGACATGCTCCTGGTGGTGAGCGGCCGTGTCTTTGGGAAGAAAGCCTTGGCCTGGCGGGGTGATGTAGGTTCTCCGGACGTTGGCGAGGACTCGGGCCTCGCCAGAAGGAGCATGCTCCATGATACCGATGCCGATCTTGTTTGCGCTTCCCTCTGCCAGCCAGAATGGACAAGTGTCCGCACGCAGCGGGTGAGCCCAAGCGATATTTGGGTGGCAAGGCCGGCTGATCGAGGCGCTCGTCAGCCAAGGAGCGGCAGCTATCATACGAACCCATTCCAAGGGCGATTGTGGATCTGGCCATTGCAGGGGCGACGGATGGATGTGGATGATGGATGTGGATGGATGTGGATGTCGATGTCGATGGATGTGGATGGACGGATCGAAGCGCTGCCGTTGCTGGAGCCGAGGGATACGTGCTGATCGACGGATCGGCTGCGAGATCCGAGTCCCCGTTGGAGAAAGCAGGTCTCGGAAAGTCGAGCCGCCATCGACGGCGGAATTCGGGACGCGGCCGAATCCCCAATCGCCCTTGCTCGTGAAATCTGCGCTGTCCAAAACGACTGCCGAAGCGACCCCGCCCTGCCTCGTCTGACTTCTCCTGCCCAGCCGCCCAATGTCTGCCCCGGAGGAAGTGCAGCCGCCCCATGCCCGGAGGCATCCGGATCTGCATGTCCATATCCCGACGCCCCGCATCCCGCCCTCGGAGATGCTGACCCATGCCGCTCGGGCGTCGCTGAGGTGGGTCGTCGTGCCTGGGACTCCAGAGCAACTGCCGGCCTTTCCCATCGCCGTTCCCATCCTCGCCTGCGTCTAACCCCCCCGCCGCCGGGCTGATCCGCACTATGGGTCCGCAGGGCAATGTGTCTCGGATTCGGCATTCGCAGTGGGTTCTTGCTTCTCGTCAAGCTTATTGCGGTGCTGCGAAGGTAACCAGCCATCGTCATCGTTGCTGGCATTGCTGCTTCTATCTTTACCAGCGCTTTGCGAACAATGCAGCTCGTCCTGCAAGCGTCCAACACTTTGATACAGCTCAGCCACCATGCTGCGCCGAACGACGCTGAGCCTTTGCCAATGCTTGCCCCCTCGGCTTCTATCGTGCACCGTCGATCGAGTATCAAGCATTCTTGCATTGACGCTTCTGCGGTGGTCGGCCCGCGATGGCCTGCTTTCCATCCATTCATCCATCCAGAAAAACGAGTATCAGGAGTGCCATTCGGCGGTCGCTCTTCCATGAGGAGACCCTCCGCTTTGCCGCCTTCTTTGGATCCTTTGCATTCATATGGAAGCTCGTCAACAACATCATGGTTCACCTGCGCCAGAAGGAGGACAAATGGAACGGCTTTGTCGCTGGATCGCTGGCTGGGCTCTCGATCCTTGCCGAGGAGAGTGGCCGCCGAAGAGCCATTGCCCAGCAGGTATAGCAGCACGGGATATGCGCATCGTCTCGGCAGCAAGGGTTCCTGGGGTGGTCATGAAGTTGACGTGGGAGGATGAATCGCAGACGTGATTTCATGATAGCACCCCGATGCTGGCCATCCAACGCAAACGACTCTGGCCTGTGCAAACGAGGAAGGCGAGCTCCTACTGACCAGCCCGCTTGCCTTTTTCACCGTCGTACCCGCCTTTGACATCTGGCAGCTGGCCGTGCGTGCCTGCCAATGCATCTACAACGGCCTGAAGAGCCGCGGGATTTTCCACTTCCACATGGGCGACACTCTGATCTTTGCGCTGTCAACAGGTGGGTTTGGGCACGCAGCGTCGCTCCAGCCGCAGGCCCGAGAGTGATTTCGACAGAGTACTCAGTCACTTGACGGAGACAATATCTTCTACTCAGCCCTATGCCGCCATGCACATGCTTGCTGCGAGAGATCCACCGCAACTCCCACGCCATCCGTGCTTCGTCGTATCATTCACGCCGCATCTCGCTTGATTGCCTTGGATTCCTGTCGCTGCCAATCGGTGTATGATATCGTATCACACAGCCCAAATCGTAGGTATCCCTCCGATGAGCCTTCCGCCTGGCAAGTGCATCCGCGCATTGCTCCAAATATCTTCTTACGCCACCATCGGTCTTCCCACACAAACAGATGTACTCGTATGTGGTCCAGCCACACACCATTCCCAAAGTATACTACAACTTTATTGTCTCGATCAGCCCAATCCCCGACGACATCCTGAAGCTGGTGCGCCGCAACGTCAAGGAGATTCCGATCCCAAGTATTGATTTCATCCAAGCGGCGCGGGCACACCACGGAACAGCCCGAGCCCTCAGCGTCGCTTCGGAGCTGTCGTCGCTCCCTTCGATCATCCCATGCGATATTGTACACCCGAGTACATCTTCATGCACGCAACATGGACTGAGAACCTTCTTCCGTGTTGTCATCCGGATCTTGCCTGTGCATCTGGGGCTCAACGTCGTGCCTATGATTCTGCTCAAGCACAAGGACTTTATCAAAACGTAAGGCTGGAGTGGCTGGCGGTATGTGCCCGCGGCAGAAAGAGAAGGGAAGTGGAGTGGCTCTGAAACGATGAGTGATACCGCATACTGTTTACCTTCCTTCTTGTTGCAAAGGCCCCTCGCGGTTGTTCAAAAGGCCATCAGCAACTCTGCAGTGAGCACAACCTTCTTGGCAACGTTCACCTGGCTTTACATGGTAAGTCGAACGGTGGACACGTTTTGGGCATACACCTGTGCAAACGGCACCGAGGGAGGCTCCTCGCTCAACAAATGCGCTGCTGACTGCCCGGTATGCTTCAGACGCTAGCGTGTGGCACGCGTAGACTCGCCGACTTTGGTCTCATGAAGCAAGACCATCGATACAACTACTGGCTCATCGGATTGCTGGCTTCCTCGGCTATCCTGATCGAGGACAAGCGGCGACGATCGGAGCTGGCAATGTATGTTGTCCCTCGCGGACTCGTGGCCCTGTACACGGTGATGTACGAGCGCAAGTGGATGATCCGGATTCCGCACTTTGATCTTGGCATGGTAAGCGTCCTGTGCGGAGGCACTCTTGCAGAGGCGCTTGTCTCTCATGTCTGCTGCTGCTCTCATCAACCGTTCTGCTGACTGCTTCCTTTCTGCTTCCACTCGGAAATGCGCCACCGCATCAACCAGTTCTCCGTGGCAATGGGTGTCTTGATTGCCTTCTACCAAACGGAGCCTACGGCCATGAGCAGCCTTATCTACAAGATTCTCAAGAGCATCGACTCGATTCTCGAAGACGGCATCTTCTTCAGCAACAGCGCCAGCAAGGCGCTGCCTGCAGAACCCTCGCCCGAGAGCGCCGATGTGTACACGGACTCTGTGGATGTCATCAGCGTCGAGGTGCTTGCACCAGTCATTGGAGGGCTCGAAAGCCGGGATGACGAGAACGACAGTGCGGCAGAAGTCGAGTCTGACACGCCCAGCGCGGAAGAGTCGCTGAAGATTGCATCTTTCAGCGAGGACGAGGATGCAACGACGGCGCGTGAAGGGGCTGCTCGGCCGTGACGCTCGACGCACAGCGACTGAGGATATGCAATCCAAGTTTGAGAGAAAGAGAGTTTCGGAGCCAGAGCGAAGCGGATCATGTCGCAATACACTGAACCGTGACGACTCCAAATGGCCTATCGGCGTGATGAAAGAGAACTCAGGCTGACACTGCCGCAGGAGTTCGATACTGTAGCGGGAGCTCGATACTGCGGCTGCGGACACTCTGGAGCAGTGGGCGACAGGGAGATTCTAGAATCTAGCAGTGGTTCTGCGTTTATTGGTCGCGATCGCTCAAGTGCCCGTGGAAGGTGACATGCGTGTCATCGCAGAAGAGGACAACGGTGCGCGGACCCTCGATCTCAACTCTGACGTCCATGACAATCGGAGCGACGGGATCGCGCACCTCCTGGCCAGAGGATATGGCAGAAGGCACCGGCGAGGGCTCTTCGGGCCATTCACAGCTGGCGACTTCCTGCCAGGCAACAGGGAGCGGCCGTTCGTCAGCCAGGATCTTGAGCGACGAATCCATGTCCCGGAAGTAGGAGTCGAGGTAGAGGCGTGCGCTCGACTTTGATTGCGGCGGGAAGAAGGTAACGTCAACATAGCTGAGGGTTTGATTCGCAGGGATTTCAATGACGGCCATTGGATTGGGCGGAGCATAGACGATGGTGACCTTTTTGATGGGCGACTTCCACAGGTCGGTGATGCGATCGATGCGCTTGACGGCAAAACTGGGTTTGTATCGGTTGGGCAGGTCACCGTTGCTGAAGGAGTGAACCTTTTCGTTGGTAGCGATAATGATGGACGCGATTCGGCCTGTAGGGATGGTGGTGGAGCCCGGCGGTGAGGGCGGATCCATTGGTCGCCATCCGGTCGCCATCCGGTCGCCATCCGGACCAAGGTTATCAGTTTGCGAACGATACCGTGGGATACAGACGAACGTTAAAGAACAGATCAGCAACATGGTGGTTGGGAACGGGTGCGCTCCTGTTCCGTGGGTGCCCGTGGCAGACAAGTGACGAAGCTACCATGATGCATGGAGCTGCAAGCTGGGGGATGGAGGCACATTGCACGCAAGCCGCACGCAACCCCAGATCGCTGCGCGACGTACCCGTGAGGTTCATGTGGGTGAGAGCAAAGTCGTTTCGCAAGTTAACGGATCCTTCGCCCGAGAACAGATCGTCAAGCGTGACATTCGGCTCGCTGAAGGTGATGTCGTAGGTGATCGATCGCAGGCGGTTCTTGTTGGCGTCGATGTTGAGCTTGACGTTGTCGATGTAGCCAAAGAAGTTGTCTCCGTCCCAGTGCCAGTGGCTAAAGATAAAGTGGTCATCGGCCTTCTCGAGCCCGTAGTAAATCCGGAGCAGCAGCATGGTGTGGTCGTCCGGCTGGGTCTGGAAGCTCAAGTGTTTTGGAGCACGGTTGATGGTCTCAGAGAGGCGGTTGTCGAGCGGGAGGGCACCTTCGGTCGGCATCTTGAGGACGGCGGACATGTCGCTGCCGCCATGATATTGATCCTGCAGAGCAATCTGGAGCTCTTGCATCTCCAGGAGTCGTCTCCACTGGCTGTTGACAAGATGGTCGAGCTTGGTGTTGACGTGGCGAGTCTGGTTCTCGCTGCGCAAGATGATTTTGTGGATGTAGTCGCTCTCAAGGCGGTCGAGGTAGCTTTGACGGTTCTGGGACATCATAATGATGGGTGCCTGGAAGGCCGCCAGCGAGGACAGGAACAGGTTCAGGAGAATGAACGGGTATGGATCCCACGCGAGCCCATTTGGCGAGGAGCCGAACTGAGCCAGAATAAGGTTGAGGCTGTGGCGATTCCAGGGATATAAGAGTGAGAGTTGGTATTAGGCATATGGCTGCTTGACAGGGCGTTGCGATGCAGCGATGCATCGCCGGCGGAATGCTTACGCAGCCCAGGTCACAAGGAATCCGGTCAGAGCCAGGACAAAGCCCCACGAACCACCGAATCTGGCGACAGCATCGGCGGCCTTCTGGCCAAAGGTGCGCTTCGTGTCGAACTGGCGCTGCCAGACCTCCTCTTCGATCTCGTGCTGGCCGAGGTTCCTCATGGCGTCATCCTGCAGCTGGGCGAGGCTGGCGCTGTCTTCCTCGAGGAGCTGCTCGACCCGCTTGCGCAGCACCGAGTGCAGATCGAAGGTGCAGATGCCCCAATCGCGCGCATCGGGGCTGCTCAGGGCCAGCGTCGGGTGGGCGCGCTGAATATGGCGCTGCAATCGGGGGTCGAGCTTGCGGATCTTGTAAATGTCGAGGCCGTCGCTCCGGGCAGAAGGTTTCTTGCAGACAGCACAGTGGGTTGGGTTCGTGGCGGGGCCGGCTATCGCATCCGTCGGCGGGCCCAAGGCAGGTCCAAGGCAGGGAGAGGGGCGATCGAACAAGATTGGCTTATTTTCAGCAAATCAGATCGAGCGAGCGAGCGCAAGCAAGAGCGACCTGGCAGGCTCTGCAGCCAGACAGCCTGACGACAGCATGGATCGGGGGCTGGCCGCTTGGATCATGGCACCAGAGTGCCGGAGACCCGTGCTGCTCGACGCACCAATGCAGATCGGCATACCTTGGCCCTCGTGCGAGGCAGGAGAGGCGGTATTGGGGCCGGCATTTGCGGATGCAGCAGCGGCGACAGAAGCAGCAGCAGGCTGGGTGGACGACGACCAGCCCAGGTCGACGCGAACCTCTTCGGCCGAGAGCGATTCCTGGGTGGCAAAGCTGCTGACGAGTCTGCTCCGGCTCATGGCTTGACGACGCTGGAACAGGCGGGGGGGGGAGCAGCTGGCGGGTGAGATGCGAAGATGAAAAGGTGGGCTGCGAAGAGGCGACGGATCGGCAATTGGGCTCGGCGACCGGCAAAGACGGCGATCAAAAGCCGCGCTCTGTCGGCTTGTCGCTGCACTGTTTCTGTGCCGTGCGCTGTTTCTGTCGACAGCACTGTTGGCGCCGCTGTTGGCGCCGTTGCTCGAACTGCTCACCCACCCCCGTGTAACATCCTCCGCAGCAGCGCACTGTTACTTCTGTGCAACGTCCCTGGGCTGTCCTTCCATTGTGCGCGCACTGTCGCTGTGCTTGGAACATTCGCTGCTTGTGCTTGCTGCGCACGCATGCCATTGGCCGCCACACCTGCACGACCCACGTTTGTGCACCGCCACGCCCGCTCTCCGTTCATGGCCGCTGTGCACGTCTCCGTGCTGCTCCAAAACAGCAGCCCTTCTGGAAGCTGGGCTTTGGGGCTGGGACATCTCTGCCATTGTCGCCGGGAGCCGTGTCTGCAGCATTCCAGCGTCCGTGCATATCCCCGAGTGAATGTGGGGCGAGTCCCAGCGAGCCCTCGCGGGCCCAGCCAGGCGCCAAACAGAGTGGGGGGGGGTGGGGAAACGCGGCCGCTGTCGAGCAGAGATCGGCCTGGGCGCCTTTCCCACGGACTCTGTCGTCTTTCCAACTGCTTCCTGCACATCGTGTCTGTGCAGTATTTTCTTTCAGAACACTGTTGCATCTCTCCGAGCCCACCATGGTCCTGTCCCAGCCGTCGCCGGCGTTGCCGTTGGTCTTCTCGGCGGTCGCGCTCGCGGTATGTCTCGCAGACAATATCCCCAAACTATCGGGGCCTCATTGCCGCCGCTGCTCGGCAGTTGCTCGGCAGAATCAGCTGCTCAGACCCGTCCGTCGACCCAGGTCCTGGTCGTCCTGGCTGTTCTCGTGGTGCTGCATTTCAAGGACAGTCGCGAGCATGAACCCATCGGTACAACGGAGCGTTGGAACATTTGCCGTCGCATGCTTGACCAGCCATGCAGCCTCATGTCTCGCGAGCGCCATCGTCATCCACCATCACCACACACCAACGCACTCGCCGATGACATCTCATTTGGTCCCAACAGCCACAATCACAGCAATCGTCACGATAGGTATTGCGGACTGGCCTTGAGCCACACAATCGGCAGCCGCATGCATGTGTCGCAGCCAATGTGCTGAGCCAACGCGTATGCGACGTTCAGGGCTTTCGATTGCTGCAATCGTCATCATCCCAGTCGATGTCTATCTGGTCTCCTTCACGACCGACGCATCCACCGGACTCAAGCACAACTGGGCGACGCCGGACTATCTTGCAGTCACGTCGACGGCCCTTCGATACACGTATTTCGGTAACTGTCATTCGCAAGAGTGGAGCGGCCCGCCAGCTCCAACATCGCCGTGCGTCGCTGTGCATCGCTGACCCTCGTATTTCCTCGACATACCACAACCTGCTTCGCCCAGGCATCTACGCAGCCACCGCTTTCTGTATCTTTGTGGCGGTGCCGTTTTCATACTTTTACTTTGAAGAGTTTGACGACAGCGATGCGGCCTGGAAGAAGGTGGGCCACAACCATCGCTTGTGATATCGGCCGCGATCTTCCCGCGCATCGCCGCCTTTGCCTTCATGCATCTGACTCCCCTTGTCGTCTCAGAGAGTCGCCTCTGCGTGCAAGTACACCGGCTTTACCATCTTGATCATCACCACCTTGATGGTAGCCGGCATGGTCGTGCAAGAAACGTCCGTCCCAAGCAGTCCCGCCCCATGGTTCGACCGGATGTTGTCAAAGAACGGTATGGCGAGATTCGGCTCGGCTCGGCCGGGGGTGCCCCTATCGGGCAGGAGGTCTTGTATCTGTATCGCCGGAGAACACGGAAGCTGTGGACACCCGCTGACTTTTGCGGTCTAATATGCATGCGGAACGCCCTTCCCGCTGATCCTCCAGGCTTCGAAAAGTCGATCCGCTTCGTCTTTGCGACCATGATCATCTTTGGGATGTGCATTTACACAACGTGAGAATCAGCCCGCCGACCTGGAGCAGAGTCCATGTCCTCGATGTCTCAACGCGGTCTCACATGTGCTTGATACAGATACACGGCGGTCGGCCTCTTCTCGATGTGCAAGGATCTTGCCAAGGGTACAGCGAGATTCGGATTCGATGCACATCAGAGCGTTTTGACGGCAAAAGTTTGGAGCCACCGCATGAGTTGTGCCGTTTATCATCCCGGGGCTGAGACATCGCATTCCTCCGCCGAAATCAGGCAAGCCGGCTCCTGTCGCCGAAAATCGCGAGGTGATTCTGCAGAGGAGGCTGCTTGAGGGCAAGATTGCTGCCCTCCTATCCCGAAACGGTGGATCCGAGGCTCGAATGTCGCGACGGGACCGAGCCAAGCTCCAAGAGCTCCAGCAAAGTCTCAGGTTGGTCAAGCTTCAGTTTGGACCAGTGTACACCCAGCGCTGCTCCTCGACCCAACGGCCACTTGAGCCAATCGACTCGTGAGTGGGCTCACCAAGTCGCACTCTACCACAGGCAGTTCTCCGAGCCCGACCCTTCCACTCTCACTCCGCCGACCCACTTCGGGATGCTGCTGGAGGCCATCAAGCCGTTCAAGGTACAGCACCAAGGGCACGACATTCCTCGCCTGATGCTCCGACTCGATGTGCTCCACGAGTAGCTGCCTGGCCTGGGTGCTTACTGCTTCCATTGTTGGCTCCGTCACTCAAGGCCGCGATCGGAATCGTCGCCATTCCCGTCACCATCTTGACGCTGGTGTCCGTCGGCCTGACCAACACCGACCGAATGCTGTTCTCGGTGTGCGGACGAAAGTGCGGCTTCATGATTGACACGCCAACGCTTTTCAATCCGATGGACTTTTTGCTGCTCGAGTCGAGCAAGGTGAGTTTGTGTTGTGGTCTTGTCGCTTGCTTGCCCGATGCACCTCGCCTCTTTCACATCGATTGCCCGCGCCTGGTTGATTTGGGGAAGCACGACCCTGAAATGCACAGGACTAACAACAGCGCCGATTGTGGCCTCATTTGTGGCGTTCGACCCGTTCATGCCACTCTCTTCCCCCCCCCTTCTCCCAAAGCTCTTTCCTCTGGACTTTGCCATCCTGTTGCTGGTCGTGCTGATCCTGTTTGTAGCGACGCTCTACGGCATCTCGAAACTCGGCATCCGATTCCTGTGGATCCATCTGTGCGACTTGAGGCCCCAACGCTCACTGCCGCAGGGTCTGCTCCTGACGGGAGTGATGGGCTCCTTGGTCGTCTTGGCGCTTGGATACACCATGATGAACGTCGCTCCGCAGTATACGACCTTTGGAAACCAGGCATACGTGAGTGAACGCACGGAGTTCGGAGGGTCAGTTCATTGGCATGCAGTTGCGGTAGATGAGAATTTGTCGCCACCAAGTTGCGAAGCAGCCACCGCCAAGTCGCTAAGCGTCTTCCATGACAATTACGCATCATTTGCCTGTGCAGTGCTCGCTGATTGTCAACGGAACAGCCATGTGCACGGGCGACAATGCCAGTCCCATCCTGCCATGCTCGTTTTCTGCCAACGAAGGTAGGCACTCAACATCCCCTCCACCATCTTTCTGACTCGACCAGGTCGCTTAACTTGATCGAGACCAAATGATTGATGGGGGGGGGAGGTGTCACATCTGATAGACCACCGATCCGGTGCAAACGTGGCCGAGCTGTGTCGGTGATCCTTACCATGCATTCACCCATCGACTCGTATGCAGCCATCTGCTCGCCAACTGTGTTTTCTACCATCCTCGATCAGATCCTCTACAACACACCCCTCTTTGGCACAACATACTTTGTTGGCCAATGGGTGTTCCTTGTCGTCTTTATGCTTGCGGGAGTGATTGCCAAGTGGATCGGACGCCTCAGTGGAGACGAAGATCGCACCGAGGTACGCAGCTCCTCCCCATCACCACAGCCGGCGACCCCACTCTAGTTTGCAAGGATCTTGCTGCATCTCAACCACGAAGGACATGATGACTACCAGATTTTGATTTCTACACATGCCGAAGTACTTGCTGCAGCCGTATCGTTGGCGTATCCTGACATTGTGCTTCACGCTCGCATTCAGGACGAAACCGAGCGCCGTTCACTGTTGAGCGGCAGACGTTCCGCTTGATCGGTGCGTTGCTAGAGCACATAAGCCACTCACCGAGGAAGCACGTTGAATCAAAGTCAACGCTGCGAATCGGAAAGTACCGTGGTCCAATGACCTGGAGCATAAAAATCCAACGCCGCAATACGGGATTGCCAGGGGTCGGGAAGGCATGGATATGCGCGAGCTTACTACCACCGTGGCCAAAGCGGTCGGGACTGCTGAGCAGGCTGCTCGAATAGCGGAAAGGCATGTGTATTTTCCGTTGGCATGTATTCACAGGCTGCCGGCGCCTGCCATCCTCGTCAACGACATCAATGGTGGGAGGAGGTAGGGGAGGGTATGAGCCACATGCTACAAGTGCATATGTGCCAAGACCAGTGAAAGCAAAAGGCAAAGCAAACTGATTATGTGCGTTCATGAGATGATGCCGGTGCGTTGTAGCGATGGCTGGACGGCAGCTTTCAGAGATTGCACCCTCGTGCGGAAGACTGGCGGCGCCGGTCCTGGCGGTGGAAGCGGGACGATTTTGCTCTTGGCAACAGGGACAAACTGTGAGACGGCTTCGAGAGACCTCTGGGTGCCGGGATTGGGTCGCTTGAGCCCACGGCCCAGTGGCGGGGGCGGACGCAACCCAGCTCCGGCTGGCTGGTGCGTCAGTCGGGTTACTGACGGCGAGGCGCATTCGATGGGACCCAGAGCACCTCTGGCGAACACTGGTGCCAAGCCGGGTTGCTGCGGGGTCAGAGTGGTCTTTCTCGGTGGGGCTCTACCTTGACTCTGAGTTCCCGTCGGTTTGCTCGTCCGCCGAGGAGCCGGCGAGGAGAGTGACGACGGCTGCCCTGGCTGGCCATCAACATTCCGATTTGAATCGTCCTGACGGCTCTGGCCTTGTGTTGGTGGGGACTCTGAAACCGATTCGACGATCTTGGGCGGCGGCGGGATGGGTGTATCGAGCTCCTCGAGCTCCCTGAGCATGCTATCAAACTCAACATCTTGGCTGCACAGCTGGTCTTGGTGCACGGTAACAGCACCATCGCCAAGATCGCCGCCCACTGGCGAAAGCACGGGATCGAGCCTCCTCATCGATGGAAGATGGGAAAAATGGCTGCTGTTGTAACTCATTTGGAGCTGTATGACGAGGATTGCGGACATTGATGCATGGAATCAACAGCGTTGTTGACACGTATGCCAGGCGAGCCGACGACGGAATATAGAAGCAGGGCTTGCATTCCAGTCTCACCTCCAGCTTTTCGCTGAACTTGATCAGCTCTTGCATGCTGGGTGAGCTCAGGCAACTCAGCTCGGCAGTGCTGATGATGGCAAGTGTCCGTGGTGTTGATCGTAATTGTCACAATCGTCATAATCATCACAATCGTCATAATCGTCACAATTGTCACAATCATCACCGCCATTACGATGGTTGCAGTTGGTTATGGGTTGCAGTTGCCGTGGATGTCGACGGAAGTGGTCAGTGCGGTATTGACAAGAAAGCATCGCCAAGGTGGACTTGGTCTTGAACCCAGGAGATTGCCTGAGAAGCTAGTGCCGCATACGACGCATCCTTACTTGCAGCGGATCGCGCGCTCGTTGTCAATATCGTCGTAAAGACAGGCTATGTGGCTGGCGAGAGCATGCTGTTCTTCAAGCAATATATCCCTGCGCGCAAGGAGGCAAAGCGATGGCCAGGCTCGTCAGTGACAACTGGCGGAACTTGAGGCCGACTGCGCTGCTGTATCGCCAAACCAAGTTGGACTCGCACCAGCCGCTCACCTTAGCTCGTCAACGACGACATCCATCTCGAGCAGTGCCAGGGGATCCTCAACTCTGTCGATCGTGTGGAAGATGCTGTGGATGGCGAGGATGGCGAGGATGGCGGGGATGGCGGGGATGGCCAGCATCAGTCGTCCTTTCTGTAGCCGCGCGGATGCAGGACGCAGAGCCAGCGCAAAAGGCGTTGCCGGTTCGCATACCGATCCAATTCATTGTCGTTGAGTCGCGATGACGGGCCTGATAGTCAAGCAAGAGGTGGGTGGGAAATAGAACAGACAGACATCGGATGTCAGGCTCCGCGTCCCGAACGGCCGCTCACTATCGGCGCAAAGCCAAAGACGCCGTGCCAACACTTTATGCATCTGCGACTCAGCAGATGATGTACTGACGTGCGACAAACTGTCTGGGTCTCTTGGTCTTTTCGCTCGCCAATACGTATTTCACTGCGTTGGAGAATGTAAGGACACAGACTCAGCCCAGAGCTCCATTCGAGTGTCCACGAGTCGCGACCAAGTATCGAAGCAGCAATTGCGGACCTATCGAAGAGTCCTGGGTTTCTGTCTCGGATGCTCCGTTCTTCAGCTTGACGAGCAGCATCTGTATCTTGTCCAGCACCATGTCGCGCTGGAAGGTCGATTCGATGAGGTCAAAGCTTCGGCTTCGGCTCTGTGGGTTCGATGGGACAGTGGCCTCTGTTAGAGCACCCCGGGTGTTTGAGGATCCCAGCAAATCCTTCCTCTTTGCAACTCAGACAGAAATCATCCGTTGCTGCGAGAGCCGCTCAATGCTCGCGACACACCTGCTCTGTCTCGAGCCGGTACTCGGTGTATATCGAGATCAGAAGGGCCAGCTCGCGATGCATATCCTCGAGCTTCGACACGAGCGAGGTGCCGAGGCGCTTCTTGAGCTCATCCGCTTCCTGCGGCCTGAATCGCTCCTCCACCACGGCCAAGGTCGATACGGGTGGAGCCAGATCCGGGTGCAGGTCGTGTGGCGGCCGCATCGTGGGAACGGCGCTGCTTGTCGGGTTGGGGATGCAGAGACAGGACGGTCGACAGGGCGTGCTGCTGGAGCCGACAATGCTCGAGCTGGTCCTTTCTCCAAGTTGCGCAGACTCGGTCGGTACAAAAAGCCCCCTCCCATCGGCATGGCTGTCTCGCGCGGCTGCGAGCCTGCTGCCGGGACTCGGATGCCGCCACGGCCATCTGTCCATTGTGAGGACCACGGGGCCAGGGCAGGGGCTGATTGGAAGCATCATTGCAGCGACCGGATGCATCCCTGACGGTGATGGTGTTGCTGCTGTTGTTGTTGCTGCTGCGGCCATTGGCATCAGCTCATATTCCGTCATCGCCCGCAGATCGCACCAGTGACCTCGCTGCAAATGCAGACGGCCCTGCTTCCGCCACCCCTGCTTGGCTGATACCCCAGGCGTGCGCAGCACCGGCAGCGCCTCCCTCTTCTCGGCCGCCGCCCTCGCTCCACGGTTCGCTGGCATCATCCACCTTCCATCTGCCAACAGCATCGAGCCACTCCCGACACCACCGCCGATCACTCCCGAGAAGCAAGTATGTCGGCCGCCGCCGATCTACCCGCGACAGCCCTGTGTCGATCTGAACGAGAGCCACCCCGCCGATCTGCGCTGATGCTATTGGTTGCCCCCCCCCTCGCTGTTGCTTGCTGCCTTCTCTCGCCCCTCCCCTGCATCCACAGCCCCAGACACAACTCGATACAATGAGCGCCCGCGATGAAGATGTGGTCATGGAGGACTCGCCCTCCCTTCCCGAAAAGTCCAGCAAGGGCAAGGAGGTGTCGACAAAGAAGCGCTTTGAAGTGAAAAAGGTGCGTCGCCTGCACGGCTGTCTCAGCGGACGACAGGCGCGAGTGGATCTACGAACAGCCAGTCCGCTCCTCGCAAGGAAAGGAATGTGGACGAGAGCAGCCAGCAGCACTGCTCTCCACTCGAACAGATATGATGTGCCTGCAGCACGCGAACGGATGGTGCCGTATTTAATATCCTGCTCGACCTCGTCCACGACAACTCGACCATCAACGCACTCGCTCCAAAGTGGAACGCCGTGGCTCTGTGGGCCTGGGGTATGTTCTGGCCGACGAGCTTGGCCCGGCGACTGGCATGCGACCCTGCCGGCTTGCAGGCGGCTTGCGGGCGGCTTTGCTGCTCCATCGCTGGCCCGTTCCTGATCGTTGATTCCGACCCTGTTCTGCAGACATCGTTGTCGACAACTGCGCCATCTGCCGCAATCACATCATGGATCTGTGTATGTATCGGCGGGGCCTTGTTCGATCATGGCCTGGTGCAAAGACGATGCTGTCGATCATGATTGTATGCTCAATTGTTTGTTGATATTTCCACAACCCCCAATCTCGGCTCACATGGATGTCCCCCTATCGCAACGAACCTGCAGGCATCGAGTGCCAGGCGAACCAGGCCTCCGTAACCAACGAAGAATGCACCGTCGCCTGGGGTATCTGCAACGTAAGCGTGCTCGATACCGCAGCGATCTCTATGCGCTGGCGCATTGGATCCACTGGTGCATAGGACCCGACGTCGCGGGAAACTGGTCTGGCCCGATGCTGCCCTGAATCGAGTCTCGCAACTGACACCTCCGCGGTGACTTTTCTGGACGGACCCTGGCTGCACCCAGCACGCCTTCCACTTCCACTGCATCTCAAGATGGCTCAAGACCCGCCAGGTCTGCCCGCTGGACAACCGAGAATGGGAGTTCCAGAAGGTAAGATCGCGTTCGCATCGTCGGCTTGCTCCTTCAAGTCCGAGGTGCCCATGCTCCCATGCCGAAGCAATTGCACAGGCCGACTCATCCGACTGCCGTTTGTCTCAATGCGCCACAGTACGGTCGCTAAGCGATTGCAGGACTGGTTCGCCAACGGCTGTCGATTTTGCGGACTCGACTCTTTGTCCTGTTGGCTGCCGACAGCCTGTCTTGCCCGGGCTGCGATTCTTGAGTTTCAGCACGAGCGTTTGCGACATGCTCCGGATGCAATCGGGGACACACCCTGGAATTCCGGCTCGATGTGTGTGCAAAACCGGCAACCCCGGCTTTCTGAGGATGACTTGTTACTCTTCTCCTTTTTTTCTGGTTGCGGAATACATGCACGGCTCATCCACCCACCGATCTGCCTGTCCATCGACTCGGCTGTGTGCACAAGTTGATTCTCGCTCTGGGCTCAGGATGTCCGGAACGAGAGACGAGGACGGCGCTTCTCGGCCCGGTCTCGCAACTGCCTTTTCGGGCGGAAATGCAATGGCCAACAACAGACCCTTGCTCGAGCCTCTGTTGATCGTGCAATGCAGTTCAAGACATGCGATGCAGTCCGAGGCAGTCCGAGGCAGTCCGAGGCAGCGCCATAGACTTTGATTCCATTGACTGCGATGTGCTTCGGCCGAACGTTATGCAATCCAGTGTCTCAACCAATCCACCCCAGCGAGTCCAAAGCAGTGCAATCCAACTCAACTCAGTCCACTCCAATGTGCGGCAGGGGCTCTGCAACATGGCCACCCCTCCAGCAACGATCGGTCCTCCCGGCCGGACAGACTCGGCCATCGTGCCCTCGGCTCGTTCCTGATTAATCTTTGACTCTATCGAATATACATTCTGCTGGCCATGCTCGTGCGCTGATCATCGACCCCCCCCCGGACGGACACCAACGCACTGGGTTCGCTGCGACTGCCGTCCGACATGCATCTGCGCTGCTGGTCTCCAACCCCCTATTGCCCATCCGTCTCGGCCCGGTGCCGCTCCTTCTGGCCGGCGAGTCGAGATCGGGCCAGCCAGATCGGGCACAGCGGCCTCTGCGCTGCCCTCGCCCGCTCTCGCCGCGCGCCTCGCCTCGCTGCCTGGCGTTTTTCCCGGCTGCGGCGGGTGCATTACTTTTGCTGTTCATCACATCCATCGCATCGCCCACCGACATTCCATCGCATCCCATCCGGCCCTACTCCTCGGTCCCGCCTCCCTCCTTCTCCGATTAGATCAGAATCTGTCGCCATGGACGGCTATCCCGTCAACCCGGCGTCGCCTCTTGGCCGTGGGTCCCGCACCCCATCAGTGTCGTCGCCCAATATTGTTTCGCCCAACATTCTGGCTTCCACCCCGGCACCGACTCTGCGATCCCGGAACAGTCCCACGCCCATGCCCCATTCTCCCTCCGGCAGCAACCTGCCGCATTATCCGACCTGGGACCGTTCCTCGCCGACGCCCGGCTCGCCGTCGTCGGCCCGCAGGCTGCCCATGAATGCCGACAAGGAGGATGAGATCTTCAGGAGCAGTCCCAATCACTCGACACATGTAAGCCCAACCCAGCCCAGCCCAGCCCAGCCCAGCCCATCCCCAGCAATCTCACGGCTCCTCTGCACCGACATCGTCCTACTCGCTGCCGCATGCACCATTGTGCAGCATGCCTCTACCGCGACTGTGTTGTTGCAAGCGCTGCGGCACTGATCTGGGCAGCCAGCGCCCAGTCATTGAGCAACCTGGCTCAGGATCCCTTCGTCGCTGCGGCCGTCTTGTCGCTCTGCACTCTTTGACCCGCCTTAGCGGATCTGCATCGACAGCGGAGACGGTCGCATGGACCATCGCTGCTCCGCATTGGCTGTTGGTCGCTTGCACATCCAGGCGCCACCTTCGGACTGTCGCTTCGAATCGGTAGCTGCCGACCGATGTCTGTCAACCGATACCCGCCAACTGATACCCATCGACTGCATTCCGCCTTTGTTTCCTAGAATCGACCGGCCTCACCTCACGACTACTTTCCGGCTGCTCACGAGAACCTCGCCCAGATCAAGGCTGCCCGCTCTGCATCCCGCCGCACCTCCACCTCGTCGCTGCGCTCGGTGGTGCACTCGTACGGATCCGACTCTCCGCACTACGATCTCCCGACTCCTGGCAGCACAACCTCCAACAGCAACGCATGCGTCTTCTCGCCAACCTCAACACCTGTCGCTCGCAAGCGCCGCCCCGGCTCAAACGGCCTGCCGGCCAACGTGGTCCAGGAAGCCACGCTGATTTCCCTAAACTCTCCGGCACCGCCCTCCCCCTCGGCCAACAGGCTCCGGCCCGGCGCTTTTCCGGTTGGCGGAGCAGAGAAGCTGGTTGTCGACATACCCATCATCGTCGACGGCCAGGGCCTCTCGCTGACGGACATTGATATGACTGGGGTGCCACCGGCTGTCGAGAACTCTGTCTTGGTTGTCGACGATCGCACCCTCGACCCTGCAAATGAGGCCGACGGCGAGTCCAAGTCTGCTCTGGATCCATCTGCGTTCGTGGGTGAGCGTACTGCTTACTCGCGGGCGTCCGTTCGCACCCTCCGTGACTTTCCCATCGAAGAGATGGACGAGGAGCCCGACCACACCGACCACACCGATCAGCGCCCTCACCCAGCTCCTGCCGGTGCAGCGCCCGCTTCCGACACTGCCGCTGCGACAGAGGGCATTCACGAAAACGACACATCTATGGCTGACACCACCTCGGGAGAAGTACAGCCATCGCGCGCCAACGATCATGGCCCCGGCTACGATCCCGAGTCGCAGAATACTCCGCCGAGCAACAACATTCTTCCCCCGTCTCTGACCGAGTATCGCCGCCCAACCCTGCATGAGGAGCTGCAGCAGCATACTCAACGAGAGGAGCAGATGCGTATCGAAGAAATAAGTCGCCAGCGGCGGGACTATGAGCTCAGCCAGGCCAGGCCACATGGGCGTCAAACCCCTCAGCAACGAGACCCACGCCAGGCACAGTTCGATGGCGCGACCCCGGATGAGCTGGACCGATTGCCTGTCCATGCGGCCATGCAAGATCACCTGGAGTACGAGCAGGAAATGGCGCAGGACCCAGTCCGAGCCAGTCGCCGCATCTCATCACAACTCTATCCCGTCGGCGGCCTGGACGACCAGGAGCCGGCCCTGACTACAGCAGACCTCGGCTATCCATCAGGCCACGCACCCGAGTTTGCGCATGCCACTTCGCCCCGATCAGCATCGCTGGAAGAGCACAGCGTCACGGACGTCAACAATGCCTCATTCATGAGCGCCCCAGCATCGTCCAGATCCGCGACGCCCCTGCGTGTGTCAACGTCACGGAGCATGGCCGCATCGCTGCAGTACCATCCGTCAGCACCAACCTCTGCTGGGGTTCCTCTGGCCCTTTCCGCACACCAAAGTAGCCACATGGATCCGCTCATTCACATCCCCGAGAATTGGATGGCGACCCCTGCTCCGTCGCGCGTGCGAGATCGCTCCTACGGAACGCCGTCGCTCAGGACGCCGAATGTGAACCGAAACCTATCTCTGCTGGATACCCTCGGAAACGACTTTACTACGCCCACAAGCACCCTCCGGTACACGCAGCGCGACATGGATGATGCCCGCCGCAAGCTCGAGGAAAAGGTTCGTGGTTGCGAGCGGACTTGGTGTCGTGTGGGATCGTTGGCCCTTTTCGAGTGTTACAGCTATTGGGATGTTTTGGCCCCTTCTTTGTCGCGAGCTGCCTGTAGTGGCCGTGTAGATGATGCGTCCTATAAGTTTGTACTATTGGAACCCGCCGTGATCGTCCTTCCCCGTGCTGATCTGACCTCTGTACGCTGTTTTTGTCTTTGTCGTATTTGCTGTCATCGCTCGTTAACGGCGCACCAAATGGATCCTAGTTTGAAAGAGAGTTTGAGCTCGCGCAGCTGGAGATTCAGGAAGTGGAGCAGAGGAATCTGAAGCTCAGCCAGGAATACCGAAAGATTCAAGAGACGCTCCAAAAGTTCGAGGCGGAGATTCGCAGCATGATTCGTAGGTTCCGCAGCCGCGCTCGGTCTCTTGGGTCAGGATCACCGCCATGGCCTGCTATGGAGCTCTGTTAATCCGGATCCCGACCCACTCTCCCTTTTTCTTGTATTGTGCGATAGATGAGAGGGAACGAGACCGCGAGCAAGTCAAGCAGCAAGAGGAGAGCTTCCGACAGCAGATGCACAAGCTGAAGGAAGAGAAGGAGCGGGTTATGAAGGATAACGAAGTCGCTGTCCTTCGATTCCAACAGCAGAAGCGAGATATGGAGGAGCTACGACTGGTAAGGAACAGCCACCTGGGGTCGTCTGGACGGATGCATTGCGCTGGGTGTATGCCGTTGCTGGCCACGGCCCTATGTCTGCGGCATGATGTTCGAAGCGATAGTGCTGTGATTTACATGTGCCTATGCGTGCCCGCCTTGCCACAGGAAAACAAAGCTCTTGACGAGCTGGTTATCAAGACCCGCAGCGAGCTGGCGAATAGCGAGCGACGGTTTGACACGCTGCG
This sequence comes from Polychytrium aggregatum, assembly GCF_025602895.1. NCBI lineage: Eukaryota > Fungi > Chytridiomycota > Chytridiomycetes > Polychytriales > Polychytrium > Polychytrium aggregatum. The sequence continues at coordinate 50,236 of NW_026516408.1, forward strand.
GGCACACGCCGAGGAGAAGTTGGAAAGGTACGTTACCCGCCCATGGCTGGCATGTGCGGCTTAGACGACGCTGCATTGGGCAGCCAATGTCCCCTACATTATCCGATCCGATCCGATCCAACATCGACAGCCGCCATGTGTGCGCCCCGCTGGCTGTCTATGGCTCTCTCTTGGTTCTTTCTGACGGTGCCGACGGTGTTTCTGGCTCTGCAGCGCCAACATTGAAATCGCACGGGTGCGTGCCTCACACGAAAAGGACATGTCGGCTCAGCGAGCAAAGCTGCAGCGAGCCGAGCTACAGATCAAGTCGATCGAGAAGACTGTTGAAACAAAGACGCTGGAGAACCAGGAGCTGACCAAGCTCTGTGATGAGCTTTTGGAGAAGCTCGGCGGGCAGTGAGACTCCTCCTCGCCCGACACTCGCTCTGTACTGGCCTAGCGGGCCGAGTAACCGGCGAGCAGGGTGTGTCGCTGCCTGCTTGCTCGCTCGGTATCTTTCTTTTCTTTCTTTTGTCGCTGCCCTTCTATCACTTGACCAGCCTCCCCCCCCCGTCACCTTGTAAATTGAATGCGACATGGCCATCGCTCGATTCGAGAGTATGTGTTGGCATTTCTCGTCCTGGACATCCAGTGCGCACTCAACGCGGCGAAGATACTTGCCGATTTGAAGCCAATGTGTGCTGTGCTTTTGGATCCTGAAATACACACGCTCGCCCATCGTCCTCGATGGCCCACCTGCCATACGACGCAGAGCCAGCGCAGTGCTGTTGCTCAGATATGGTGTCGATGTATGCCCGTCGACAGTGACGATCCGGTCCGCGAGTCATGGGATCGACGGCGCCCAAGATCGCGGTTGCAGGCGATCTGCTCCGACGATCTTGCTCGCTGTCGTCGCCGATCCAGACATCCAGAGCGCCGCTGCTGCCCAAAAGCCTCTACCAAGCGTCGTCTCGCTCACAGCTCACAGCTCACAGCTCACAGCTCACAGCTCACAGCTCACAGCTCACAGCTCACAGCTCACGATCAAACATGCAGGACAGCCTCGACAACATCGATGACGACGACAACGTCGAGCTCGGCCTAGACCCACATACCGCCCACACCGAGTACGCTCACATCAAGACAACGCCGCTGGTGCACTCGTATTCACATTACTCGCCCGTCTCGTCAGCCCTGGCCGCGGAGCCTGTTGCTCTTGGCGTCGATGAAGCAGGCCGGGGCCCAGTGCTTGGTAGGCTGCCAATATTTGCCGACCGTCTTCCGATCCCCGCCGGTCTATACCCGCCTACGGGCCTTGGACAGCGCCTGGGTGTCTGGGACGGGCCAACTGGAAGCCAAGCAGATGTCAGCAAGCTTATTCCTCGGTATGCCTCCCATGCTCTTCCAGGACCGATGGTGTATGCAGTCAGCTATACCCCCATCTCGAAGAACAAGGAGCTGGGCAAACTCGGATTTGCCGACTCCAAGGTCCTATCGTTCGACCAGCGAGCGACGCTCTTCGATGTCGTGCTGGCAAATCAGGACTGGATCGGATGGGCCGTCCACACCTGCAGCCCCACAGATATTTCTGGATCGATGCTGGGAAGGTCAGTGCGGGGGAGACCATGCCCCCATAGCCCGGCAATTCTCGGGAGCGTTGACAAGCACAGATCGCTGAGCGGATGGATCGGATACGGTCTATGAGGATGTCGATCGGTTGGATTCGATAACACCACTTACCTCGATATGCGTGACGACACTGGTTACTTGGAACGGCATCAAATGGCTGCTTGGTCGGGCAGGCAAAAGTACAATCTCAACGCTCTGGCCCATGACACCACCATCAACCTGATCAGAGAAGTCCTGGCTCGGGGCGTCAAGATCAAAGAGGTTCGTTTGGTATCGGGGCTGCTCTCGCACGATCGATGGTGCGGGAACAGACAGCGCCGTGATGAATGAGCACCAGCATTGATCACCCCCCCCGTGGTCGCAACTGTAGATCTATGTCGATACCGTCGGCCCACCAGCATCGTACCAAAAGAAGCTTGAGGACTTGTTTCCGGGCATCAAGGTGCGAGTCGAGAAGAAGGCCGATGCCAAGTTCCCGGTCGTCAGTGCTGCCAGTATATGTGCCAAGGTGGGTGACCAGAGCAGATATCGGTCCGATCGGTCCGATCGGACCCTGGCAACATCGTATTGCTGACACTCTGCCAGGTTACAAGGGACGCTGTTCTGCATGGCTGGACGTTTGTCGAGCGCGATTTGAGTATCTCAAAGAACTTTGGATCCGGCTATCCAGCTGGTGAGGAACGGGCGATGAGCAGTGCGAGGATGTCCTGCGCTGAGGGAGGAAAGTAATGCCTTTGCCAGGAGCAAGGGTTGAACAACGAAAGGATGCATAATCCCTGCATCGGGACGGGCCTTTCGCATCCGCAACGCGGCCTTGCTTATCGATTCAGCCCGATAGATCCGAACACAGTTGCGTGGATGAAGGACAGCACCGACCCTGTCTTTGGATTCCCGCAGGTTGCTCGGTTCAGTTGGTCGACGTGCGAAAACTACTTGCAAGACAATGCCGTGGCAGTCGAATGGTAATGCTTGTTGCGCTCGCTCCTCGACGGAGGCCTGCTCGTCTGCTTCCTCCGCCAACACAAGAGCCGTCATTGCTGCATGTCGTTTCCGGCCAGAGCTGCTCGACGCCTGCTCTAATTGAATGCAATCGATGGTCGACCGGCTGGCTGCTGGGCTGCGTTGGTGTCGCTTGCAGGCCCGTCGATGACAGCGACAAGACCAAACAGCCGGCACAATCTCGCTCAAAGAAGAGAGCGATGCCGGGACAGAGCGCCAAGGCCTCAGCGGCACATCCGCAAAACTTCAAGACCGACAAGACTTTCTTCAAGAGGCGTGGACTGTCGTATGTGCGCTGGGATCTGGGCACGCCAACGGAGCCTTGAGCGCTGTGCGGGATTGTGGAGTGGGTGGCAAATACATCGAGCCTTGCGACCCGCCAAGCTGGATCTACTCTGTCCTGGCCGTTCGTGCTGGATCTCGGGTGTCGCCTCGGTATCAGGCCGTATCTGCGCTCTCGCAGGCGAGCGGCCCGAGCGAGCTGGTGTGGGGTTGGCGATCTCGAGCCGGTGCGCTGCAGCATGGCATCCAAGACATGCATCGCTCGCCGCCGAATCCTCCTTGGCCCGCATCTCGCCCGCAGCAACCACCGCTCCATACTGCTGCCTCCCCAGCCCAAGCCGCACCGCCTGCCATGAGCCGACTGGCAAATGCCTCGACTATCTGCGAGGAGGCCGTGATCCGCGGCGATGTCATCTTTGGCGCCAACAACGTCGTCCATCCGAAATGCCGCATCGTCTCGGAGGGAGGCGGCCAGATCTTCATCGGGAGCAACAACATCATCGAGGAGAATGTCCTGATCACCAACTGGTACGAATGCCCCGCTGCATGAGGCAGATAGAATGCGACGCCTGGGAGAGCACGGCCGACCCTCTGGAATCCCGTCCATAGGCAGAGTTTACATGTCCCCGCTGGATATCGGGCTCCCTCGAGCTGCTCACATCTCCCCTTTTCCCCCGCTTTGCGACACTGCAGGCAGGAAGACCCTATGTACATCGGCGACGACAACATATTTGAAGTCGGCTCACGTAAGTGTCTGTTGGCTTGCCTCTGTCGCTGTTCTCGTCCGAGGTCTTGAGACACTGACGGCCTCCTGTGTTGCAGAATTCGAAGGAGCCAAGATGGGCAACGGATGCATTGTCGAGCCCAAAGGTAAGCTGCCCTGGCCATCAAACATCCGGCTCCGTTTCGGCGGCGCTCGCATATCCATCGCCATGCTAAACCTTTCACCAACGACGCAGCAATTGTTTCGCAAGGCACATCGATCGGCGATAACTGTGTCATCGGTGCTATGTGCACGACCTTCCGAGAGGAGCATATCCCGAGCGACACAGTGCTCTTCGGCAGCCTGCATGAGCGAAGGCTCCAGACCAAATTGACTCGGATGCAGGTCAATCTGCACAGCCGCCATCTCGACTACTTGAAGGAGGTGAGGGTCCAAAGCCGAAGCTTGTGAGTCTCTGGAACGTTCGTGGCATCAAGGCGCCGCTCATGTGAATGATTCCCGGCGGCAGTCGAATGAATACTGATGTGAAAGCATTCATTGCTAACGCCAGACGCCTTGTTTTTTGCAACGAGCAGGTTCTGCCAAAGTATCACCACCTCAAACCGGGAAAGAACTGATAGCGACATCGGTCAGGAGTGCCCAGCTATTCATTTCCGTGAGCCAATATCGTCAGCAACGAAGCACTGTCGGAATCCCACCGTCTTCACATCCAATACATTGATCATCGGAACATCCCGATGGACTTGCAGCGACCCAGGCTCGCTACTTTCCCGGAATATGGCGCAGTCGAGTCCTCCCGGCGCACTGCTGACCATCCAGGACACTGCACTTGAGCCTGCCAGCTTGGTGTGTAGCGAGGCTCCTCGATGTCTCAAGCAGACATCCCATTATTCCGAGAATGAGAGGCTGTTGCTGATGTGACAGGCAGAGACGGCAGATCCCTCAACACAGATGGTATATCTTACGTTTGAGGTCGATGGACAACGATGACTGGGCCGATGTCGCCATCCAGAACTCTCGTTACGTCACAAGCCAATCGCTATAGTATCGACAGACCGCCTTTACTCAAGCCACACCCCCGTGGCCATGCTCCCGCGAGAGAC